>NW_010227291.1:4062-24909 GCF_000690775.1 Eurypyga helias
TCTTTTCTGTGCCTACATTAGCAAGTAAATACAATAGTTCCGCAACAAAAAAAGGAATCAGTGTGCTATTCTGTGAAGTAGTAATGAACTCTCAGATGGCAATTCAGAATAACTTTAAAAAGAACCAACAAGCCAGTTTTACTGCAGTTGAAATAAAGATTCGGGTTTTTACATGAACCCAGAATCACTGATTTAGAACAACAGGGTACTGGAACAAAACTCCTGAAATCTTTAAAAGCTGATCCTTGGTGGATACCAAATGGAAAGCTGTTCTCACATACAGTATTTTGAGAATGACTAAATGAGGAGTCTGTTCCTTGTAACCATTCCAGGGCTGATTCTGCTAAATCACAACATCCAAATGTGGGATGTTTGCACCAAAGTTAGACCTGTATCACTGACTTTTTCCATCCATGAAGACAGTACTCCATTCATGTGGACTGTTTGCACCCAATGTTGGGTTTATATTGACCCTCTTTTTCCACAACTGTCTCATAAATATGCCAAAAATAAGAGCACAGTGTTTCTCTTTCAATCTCAGTTATACTCTGAATTCTGTTAAAATGAAGAAACATCCATGATGTATGAACTCCTTATCCCATCATACTAATGACACAGGACATACTCTGCAAGTCTGTGAAGCTGCTTTTTCTGAGCATGACTGCAGAAGCTAGATGTATTTAGCCTCTCAAGGAACCTCATCTATCATGACCATACAGTAACAAAACTCTTTTCCTCAAAGAACTTAGTACTAACATATGATACTGACATATAACAATAATACTTATCATTGTACCAAAAACATCCTAAAAAACAATTTTGCAGATTTTACAGTGAAAACATTGCCATGAATTGGTAAGGTCAGCATGATAAATTTGCTTTGCTAGCAATTGTATACTCTGGACAGCACACTTAATAAGTCTGTTGCTTTCATGTGCAATATGTTAGAAGAAAGAAAAAATGCAACTTAGCAAGTTGATTTTAAAATTCGGAGAATCATGATAAGGAATGTGAGTGAGTGTTTCATGGCAGAAATACTGTGAAGAGCATTAATTTTGTCTGTTCAGGAGCATGAGAGCTCAGTAAACAGTAATTGCAAGGGTGATACAGAATCTGCATAACAAAAATGCTTGTAATCAGAGCATGTAAAAAAAATTGTTGTGTAATTCTGCAGGTATTTATTCAGAGAAGCTGTTCAAAGTTGTATTTCCATTCTAAGGAACAAATCAGAAGGACACTGTTTGGTTGTACTGCAAAGAAAAGAAAGATTTTTAAGGATTAAGATCTCACTTGTTCAGCTTGAAAATTACTTGTATCTAGACCTTAGTCAGAGGTGTTAAAATTGGAGTCCTGGAAGGGGCTTTCTCACTGAGAGGACTCTTGTTTGTGAATTTTAAAGTTGTGGTTATTCCCTACTCATCCATACGCCCCTGCTAAGTATTGTGCTTTTGCAGTATAATAATATACATGGGACTTCAGCCTTAATTAAAGAACAATTAAAGAATCTGACCAAGACATTGGGAGTGAAATGTTTTTCTTGTCTCAATTGTCCTATCTCCTTAAATTTCTGTTTCCCTGCTATTTTAAAGATTTACAGAGGTGCTTTCAAACAGTAGTGTTGAACCCCAAGTCACACCTAAAAACTGTAGGCAGCATGTCTGGTTGAGTGTTTCTGTGATGCTACTTTACAGAAAGCACTGGATATGAACACCTCCCAGGGTTTGGAACTTAGAGATCTGATATTGGAGGGCTGCAAGGCCTCCAGGTCAATCTTCTCTAGGTCTTCCACCTCGGTGTTAAGCATTACTAATAAACCATGGCTCAGACAAGATTCTGTCTGTGCCTCAGTTTTGTCATCTAAACCCAGCTCTTGCAGTGGACAGCTATCAACACTTTGGGAGCAGCTGGGTTTGGGGACTCCAGATCCAGTTTAGAAAACAATATAAACAAATCTAGTTCAGGAAAAACTTGCGTTCAAATACTCAACCTGATAGAAGCATCTGCTGAAACAGCTTAAAGAGAAAATCTCTTCACAGAGAATTTTCCCTGGGTTTTCTCTGCCTGCATAAATCGAAAGTTTCCTCCAGTTTTCCCTTCGTTACATCCATTGTTGCTCCTTTACATTCTTTGCCTCCTCCCTTCACTTTTTTTTCTCTTTAGCTTATCCCCTCACTGAAGCTTTTTCATTAAATGAAAATCATGACACTGACATCTCTGCAACAGTGGTATTTTTCATTCCATATGCCATACCCTTTCCTTTATTGCTTGTTTTCTTTATTGCAAGTACTTGTAGGGACAATTAGCCACCCTGTTTGTACAGCATGTGGTATAACGCCAACACATCTTTTACAGGGTCAATAAGCAGTATATTCAGAAACACGATGACCTTGCTTCAGCTGAACAGCGCAGAATTTGTCTGTTGGCTGAGCTAGGAAGCTGGCGAAAGTCCATGTAGTAATCACATAGTACTCATTGAAATTCACTGTCACCACTGTGGTATTCAATTAGCTGATTTTATGGAAGCTGGTTACAAGGAATTGAGAATAAAATTCTGAAAGAAAGCAAGCAAGAAACAGGAGAACAGCAGAGCCAGACATTCTGTACTGATTCAGACAGAAGATAGGTCAGTAGTACTTTTTCCATGAGCCCATTTTCAATAGACTTGACTGCAAAACATGAATTAAGAAATACTTCTTCCTGAACTGACACACACACACACCAGTCTTTTACAGAACCTTTCTATTTTCTGATATCAACTACAAATCATTTTATGACCATGAGTCTAAAAAACACATGTTCTATCTTGTTAAAACAATTGACCATAATTTTTTCGTGATGCTGAGGGTTAAACTGCTGTTGAGTAAGATGTCCCTATTCATTTCACTAGTCTTACATGCATAATATATGCTAGAAGTCAAAAACTAATTGTGCTGGAAGCTTGTTTTGCTGGTTGTGACCTTAGCACTGAATTTTCTAGGCTTTTAGTCTGTTTTCTGAATAACACTATCATTTTGATCCTTCAGTTATTCACATATATTGTTTACATTTCAGTAATTATAATTATCTAGGAATTTGCATTTTAAACTGTGATTTACTGTGTGTAATTATTGCTCAGATACTGTGGCCAAGTATCAGATTTGTCATTGTGAGAGTCATTTTGATAATTTCAAAAATAGCAAGTGTTACTATGAATTTACTGAGATTTATGCATCCTTAGGTTGTAATGGGTTTGAGTGGAACACGTAGGCCAGAATTTCTCAGAAAGGAAGGGAAATTTTTTTGAGCAGTGAAACAGTGGAATAACTGAATGTAGCACTCACAGCAAGAAGCAGGGGTATTAGCACCTCCATTCTGTTTGTGTTAGACTTTCCGAAAGCTGATCTGTTTAGAAAAGCATCCCTTGCTGTCAGTGCATGGGCAGCAGCATCACAAT
Organism: Eurypyga helias; assembly: GCF_000690775.1. Classification (NCBI taxonomy): domain Eukaryota; kingdom Metazoa; phylum Chordata; class Aves; order Eurypygiformes; family Eurypygidae; genus Eurypyga; species Eurypyga helias. The sequence continues at coordinate 7,496 of NW_010227291.1, forward strand.
GCAGGGCCAACAGATACAGGTTAGTCATGGGCATCCTGACATTGTGCAACATTTTTACCTGCCAAAAGTGTGGTGGTGGTGAAGAACTGTTTCATCTTCTGATTCCCAAAGCTGCAAAAAACAAGACTTAAAAACCTACAGAAATCTATGGGCTTGTTTGTGTCCTAGGGCTGTGAAGCTTCCACAGATGCTGTAAATTTTCTTGAGATGTCTGCTCAATATTCGAAGTTCTCAATAATGCTAAGCTTGTACTCACTTGTGGAAAATACAAAGCATGCAGATCATTAAGCTTTTCATTTCTAAAGAATATTGTTAATGTGGCTGCCTGTCTAGCCTGAGGGGAAGCTTGCTGCCTGATGGTGGGCTTTTTCTGCAACAGGTAGGAAAATGATGATGTTACTCAGCCTCCTTTCATTCTGGTTTATAATCATGGTCTTCCTCTTTATCAGCTGATGAGTTGTTGACCCCTTTCATTCTTGGGGATCTTTGATTTGTCCTTTGAACACTCAGAGGGTTCACCTCAATTCTTTCTGAGAAAGGAGGTGCTGCAGTAATTTAAAAAAAAAACGAACAAAACCACCCCCAAAACCAAGAAATTAATATAAAATCAGAAGTTTTTAAACTTTTTGTAAAAAATAAGTTAAAAATTATTAAATAAGCTTTAGTAGCAGAAGTACATTTTTGGATTGTTGCTTTCACCCTGTTCATGCTTAAGAATAACATTTGGTGTGTTTTATCAAAATACCAAACACATATTCTTGCTTTTCTTCCAATCAGCCAAGAGAATTTTTAAAATCAAGACTAAATTACAGGGTTTGATCCTCTGAACCTCTGGCTGACATGGCCACTAAGCATATTGTGTTCTTTGACAGTGTCTTTGTTTTGGCTTCAACTGCAGGAGAAGTTTCTTAGTGTTTGCTTTATCTTTCCCAAAAATACACCAACACTTTTTGCAATTAGGAATTGTAGTTGAAATCCATCTCTGCTTGAAAAAAACCCCAGTAACCAAGTTTAACAAACCGTAGGATATGCCAGTGTGGAAAAAGATTGAGAGGGAATATGTTGCCTCCAGAGTAGTTTAGAAAGATGAATAAATTTTGTGTGGAGATGAACTATATTGATACGTGTTACTGTCTCTGTTTCATTGGACTTTAAAGAGGAAACTGGAGAGGAGGCCTTTTTCTGTGCTGTATGTTGCACTTAGTACTGCTGCATTAAGTCTGAAAGGTTAAGAGGACATTGTAACATCTGTCCTACTCTCTGACTGGCTTATACCGTTATTGCTCCCATTTTTTATTCCTAAATAAATTCCTTCACACAGGATATTTTGCAGCAGGGATGCTGTCTTTTGTTCTGCCCAGCAGTGCCACGTAAATTTAATTAGAGATTTCTCAGTTTACTTTTGAAGTGTGCTTATCTAGAGAGACTGCCCATCCAAATCAGGTTGAAAACTGAGGCAGATTTTGCAAAAACTCAGCCATTTGTTAATAACCTGAGTATCCACAGCCTTAGACTTTGGAAGAACATTTTTTTTTTTTTCAGAAAAAAACTCTTAAAGTGTATCTGTGGGGGTCAATAATGTAGTGGTGAACACAGAAAACTGAGAATATTATTTGGAGAGACACAACTACATGGCTTCCATCATTAGCACAGCTTGTTCCGGTATAGCACAGTTTTATGCAAAAAGTGCTTTATTTTTTCCATATAGATTCATCCTTATGGTAGTGATTTTATTAGATGAAATATATCTGATTAACAATGCATAACTCTTTCATGTTAGTGGGAGCCCTGCTTCAAGTAAAATACTCCTTTACCCTCACATTAGAGAGAGAAAACAGTGATTTGCAATCCAGCTATATGGTCTAAATAGCCATAAATAGAAAAATCTTCTGAGTCATTATCCTCTCATTTCTTACACAATGAAAATGGAGGAAAAAAAATATTTCTACTCTATTATATCCCTGTTTTGGAAAAGTTAACGTTGTTTGTTTTAGTCTTGATGTGCCAGCTGGGTTTGGTGTGGTGTTTTGTTTTGTTTTGTTTTGTTTGTTGTTTTTACATTGAAAAGACTAGAAAAATAAACACTTTATTTTGCAGGTAAAGAGACTGAAATTAATTTGCCCTGGGGAAGGTGAAATTGTTTCAGTAAATTACATTCTTTTGCTATTATGTTCTCAGGATTTTTTACATCAGACATATTAAAACCCTGTAAACTGAGACTCCAAGAACTCATTCACCTGCAGTCTGCACTCTAGCTTTCCATATAAGAAAAACAATTCTGACTTGTTCTTTTAAGCCTTACAACAATCTTGTTCTAAATTTTCTGAGAACTTTCTGACCTCCCGACAGCTGAAAAAATTGTTTTTCATGATGATGTGAATAATGCTGATTGACTTTTGAGAGTAACATAAGCCAGGTCTCTCTTCTAGAAATAAAAAAGATACCATTTTTCACTAAATGCATCAGCTGCATCAACAGTAGCTATTATTCTCGAGCATTGGAATAGGCTGCCCAGGGAAGTGGTGGAGTGTCTATCCCTGGAGGTGTTCAAGGAACATGTAGACGTGGCACTTAAGGTCTAGTGGGTATGGTAGTGTTGGGTTGGTGGGTGGGGTTGGACTAGGTGATCTTATAGGTCTTTTCAAGACTTAGTGATTCTGTGATTCTGTGTGATTCTGTAAATAGGATTTTTTACTAGAATAGCATTCTTTTGAAGTTCAGTATGTGTCAAAGGCAGCCTTTGTTAATGGTAGAAGGTGAATCAAAGACAACCTAGCTATTTCTGTTGAGTATAACAGCAACATTTTTGTCTTATTTATATAATAATAAGCTCTGAATTTCTAAATAATAAATATTAACAAAAATCCCTACTATTATTTTAGGCTACGTAAGCACTAGTAATCAGTTTTTCCAAATCTGTTCTTGACATGTATTTAGTCAAACTCATAAAATTTTATGCTTTCAAACAAATTGCAGAAGATTAGGACATACATTTTCAAAAGAAATGCAATTCCGATTAGAGACAATCACAATTATAACGTGAGGCTTTCAGTTCTGTTAATTACGTAATCTTTAAAGAGAGCATAGTCTCTTATTACTAATAAATATTTGAAGACTGAACATGGAAAATGTCTATGGTTTTATTTCTAGTTTTAGAATAGACATAAGTACTACTTCTAAAATTCCAAAGTTCCTGAGAAGTCAGCAATAATAGCATCTTTTCTCTCTTCCCTACTGTTTTCTTATCACAACACTTGTAGTTGTATGTCATCTTCATTTCCAAAGAGCAAGCTGTTTGAAGAAAATGTTATTACTGGCTTCTGTGTACCTAAGTATACCAACCTGCCAAAGCTTTAAAAGATACCAGTCAGGGAGCTTAAGAACTCTCATTTGGTTGTGTTGACCTCAGAATTTTGCATATTATGTTTGACTTCAGCATTGTAATCTTTTGTTTGTAAGTTCAACAGATATGAATGATTCCAGTTGTTATCAGGTCTTAATTACAGACCTGAGGTATTTTTTTAATTTCTTTTTCTTCCAAGTAGTGTAAAACAACAAAAACAAAAAAATTGTTTATTAAAGAAGCTATGCTGTAATCACAGATTCATGAAAATACAATTGGCACTTACTTTGTTATAGTATTCAGTATACAACTGACAGTGACAATAGGTTACATCAACTTATTGATACCTTTACAGGGAAGATATATACTAACCTGATTAGAGTAATGATTATCAAGTCCCAGTTGCTTGATGGAGAAGAATAACTTGGTGATATCAGAAATGTGGAGTTACAAATTTTCCTTATAACCTTGCAGTATATCCCACTTAATAAGGAAATTAAATTATAAAACTGGAGGATTTAGAAAGGCTTGTGCCTTACATACATTTTATCAAATCATATGATTTAGTATGTCATCCAAGTCTCAGCCTATGGATAATAAAAAAATCAAAATGATGCCCCAGTTGTAATTTTCTCGAATATCAATATGTTTACATTGCGTTATCAATTTAGTTCTCAGGCATGATATTTAACTCAGTTGTGATAGTCAGTTAATGATCAATGGCCCCCATTAAAAACATTATGAAATACTTTCAATTTTACAAAACTGAGTAAGAAAACAAGATTACATTGTTCCAATACATGTTCTGCATATTTTTCTTGAGAAACCATTGTTTTGTTGTCCATCACAGGTGGATAAAAATAGATTCCAGAAAGCCCTAACTCCGATTCAGATTAGAACCCTAATTCAGATTGCAGTAGCACATTTATTTCTCTTTTACCCTTCTTCCAAGGAACCTCCTTTGGGATCTTGTTTATTTCTGCTCTGAGCTTTAGAGCCAGAAAAATGGTTGTGTTTAAGCTCTTACTGGAAGCCAGATTATACATGTTTTCAAGTTACCTTAACAGTGTTCTGCTGTAGAAGAAAACCGAAATTAAAATTGACTTGCTGGCTGCTAAAGAAAGCAAGAGAGAAAAGGGCTAATTGTCAAACGCGAAACCTGTAGTAAAAGCATAGAATTTCAGTAGGTCATGACAGTCTGAAAAATCTTAATCATGCTAATCACTACCAAAACAATTTTAAAATTAAAGTGGGAATTAATACAATTAACATAGAAAATAATGAGATAGGGATACTGTAAGACATAATTGGAAAACCAATTAAAATAATACTAGTAAACAAATCTACGTTTATACAGCTTGAAAGCGTGTTAGTCTACCATATGCAGTTGTCTTTAGGAAGGAAAGAGTACTGGAACAGCAGAGATGAGAGGGCACTGTGGTTGTTGGGCTGAAGGGGGAGACTGGGGTTGAATCCCAACCTTACAGAAGTCACAGGCAGTGCTCCTTCATTGTGGATTGGTTATCAGACCTGTCACTTCTTCCACTGCTGTGTGGAGAAATTAATTTGTGGAACTAGTATGTCCTATAAACAGAAATATTCAAAGGAATCGTAAGTTGGAGTACATCACTCTTGTTTGTGCTCAACTTGGAATGCTGAAGACCTGCTTTTCAAAACTCGCGGATGCCTGTATCTGAGGTCCTAACTGTCTCTGAAATACTCTGGTACGTTTTTCAAGTTGTGTAGTCAGAATGGTAAATGGTTTTTGCTAGAGAAACTCTACTTTGTATTTGGAAGAGTGAAAGCTTAATAACTTACATTGGAACCTGAGGATGAATTTTACAGTTTCCCTGGAAGTGACATTTGCAGAGTTCTTACCTTCCCTCATTTTAGCTCCTTTTAGTTTTTTTATCATCTGTGGAAAGATACCTGTCAATTTCAGCTGCCTGTGGATGAAACTGTCATTTACACCCACTAAATTTTGCTAAATAGCTCTTATTCATTTACTTGAGACAGCTCCACTGATGTTGTTATCAGCTGACAAATTATTGAAAAACGTGAGTACGAAATACTGAGGAAGTAATCTGTATTCTTGGGGAATACAATACAGGTACTAACAAATTGAAAAAAAAAATACCACTTTAAAAATTGGGGCTGCTCAGACGTACTCTGAAATACTGTTTTATGACAGTGGAATGGCGGAAAACAAAGTTTTCCCCAGTAGTTGCTTTTTGCTGGCACTTACTCCTCCTATGTTTTGCTGACTGGGGAAGTCGTCTAATACCATAGGTTTTCCATAATCATTTGCATCTGTGTTAAGCCATCTTGCTTTAATACTGACGATATAAACTAACCTGCCTGACTTTGCCTGTGGATGAAGGAACACTGTGACTTCATGACATCCATCAGCAGTGTTGGTAGAGCAATCAGCAAACCATTCAGCAGCACTGCGCAGTTAAAGTTGAAATCATCTTTGGCTGTCACCAGTACACACCAGCAGCTTTATCTCACTGGATTCATCCATATATGTCTATCAAGTGAGAACATTTGAGCACTAAAGTCACTAGGTTAAATTAGCTGGCAAAGTATACTCTTGATTCAAAGTTATGGTCTTCTGGTTTGTGCTTTTATGTTTGAAGGTGCAAACAGCTTCCTCTTTAATGACGATTGTTTTTCCAAGATCTTTAACTGTTTTTCAGTGGACGTCACAACTAAATCATTTCATAATTCTAAAATTAAAAAGCAGATTTGGGTATAGTTTTTCTTATGTAGCTGGGACTAAGTCTAGAGTAGCTTGTATGCACATCTATGTTTTTTATATTTTTAGAACAGCACATTCCTATAGTACATTATAGTCTCAGATGTATTTTGTAATGTGGAATATTAGGTAATATTTCTTTGTATTTTTCAGGTTTGATTCTCAATGTTCCTACAGTTGTATAGATATTTATTTTGAATTAAAATGAATTCAGAATGTCACTTGTTTTATAGGTAACTCATGTCTGCATACTGATCTTAAGTTTTTTCATTGAGCCCTTTTCTCTAAATCTTTCTTATATGATTCTGACTGGATACACAAGCTAAGTTTTATTATGTAAAATGATTTATGTTCTTGTACAGACAGCACGAATATTTAGGAATAGCCAGATAAAAGTTTATTTTCCCTGAATACTCATGCATGTCACTTTGAAATCAGCTTTTTGTAAATCTTTCTGCTAACTACTGGAATGTTCAGACTGAATAAAGATGTGATTTAAACTTGACCTGAAATAATACTTAAATCCTAACTCCCAGGCTTGTAGCTGTACTACACTGTCTTTCACAACTGTTTTAGTCAGCTTTTGTCAATTCTGACATTTATAAAGCATGGATTTCTTATAGTGGCCAGATCCACATACCAAGTAAGGGATTGGATTTTTAAGAATCTGTATGTTTAAAACTGAAAAATGTTCTTTATCCCGATACAAACAGAAAACAAGAGTGTTTCTACATTGCAGAATGTTGATTACACAATAGCAACTTGACCTTGAGACTTAACTTGGTAAGTCTAGTTCTGGGACGAATGAGTGGTCTGAAAAGCTACTATCAAGATGAAGTATTTTCATTGCTGCTATTCTTCACCCTCTGTACCTTTAGGAGTCATGGGTCCCAGATTTCTGGTTAAAATTGTGACAGTAACCTGAACAACTCTGATTCCTTCCTCCCGGATCCTGGAACAGTTATGTGTTCTGGGCACATTAGGGGAGTTATGAGAAGGTGAGTGAGGATTATAGGCATGTTGGTGGTTTATTGTGCATCTTCTGCATGGTGCATCTTTTCCTCTTCTTTCTCTCTGACACCTATTGTCAGTTCCCGACAGACACTGATGACATAAGGTAAATTATGCCTATTATGCTAAGAATCTGCATTTAGTGGGTATAGTACTTTATTTTACAGGGAATAAAACTTTACTAATTGTTTTCTTTTTACATTCCTTTCTATTGGAATCCTTAAACAAACAAAAAAATTGGCTTTGCGGCTTAAGGAGCTGCTCTCCTGACTTGGAAACTTTGTAGAACAGTTCATATGCACTTAGCCATTATTTTTATATTGAACTTTGTCTGCTTTTGGCTGCTAGTGGGCAGTCATAAAAACATTCAGAATTAAGCCTCACTGATATAAACTAGGACTACTGGTTTTGGATATTTACTATAGCCATCCAACCACAATGACTCAATAAAATTTTAATGTACATCATGAGACCATTGGTTTATCCAGCTGCATGTGAATTTTAAACCATGACAGGATGCTAACCATTAAGTAAAAGAAAAGGGAAAAAAAAATCTTTTCCCTTTCTCTGCTTATACCGTGTTAATATCAATGCTGTTCCTTGAAATAGAAGCATCAAGAAGTAATGCAATTTGTTTTAAACAAGGAGTGTTTCCCTCTAGAAGTGATTAGCAGTTAGGAATACCAAGACTATCGTATGCATTTCTTTCTCTACCCTTACTTTCTATGGCCCCTATTGTTATTGGTTCACCCATGCCTGATTTTAACAACAAAAGATGCTAGTCAAAGAATGTGTATATTTTTTAAAAGCTTCTGTATGTGATGCTTGGCAAGTTGCAAATTTTGGCAGTTTCCCAATTATTCATAGCACGATGACCATTGCTGTGATTTATTTTTTACCTTTTTTTGTAAGACCCTATCCCAAATATACATTAAAAGCATGCGCAAAATAATTATGTGGTTTTTTTAAACATACACTGTTTTTAGTTTTGGCTGCTCTCTATGTCCAAGGGAAAGGGGTAGCGAAGGCTATGAACGACTTAAGATTCACATCCAATCTTGGCTTCAAATGCAGGCCTTTGTTAATGCTGAATTTGCTTTCTTGATGAAAGGAGGGGAAAAAACCTTGTCACTAGAGATTAAATACTGAATGACATCATTAGGACTTGACAAAATTCTGGGGTCCTGTGCAGCAATACTCTCCTTTTCTTTCTTCTTTCTCTTTTCCTCCTCCTTCTTTATTTTTTCCTACTTAAACAGGAACAGTGGTGTTCCAAGTCATTCCATTGCTTATGAACCATAAGTCACTCAGCCTTGTTTAAATAAGTGTAATTCACACAGATAAAAAACCCAACAACAGTCATTGTCTCTTAAGATTGGATCCTGTTTGCTGAGGTATATTGTGTCTGCCTACTTTCATTAAAGTGGTATCTTTCCAATAGCTTAGAAAAATACTGCTTTACAAAAGGTACGGAGAAAAGATGATGGCATTTGAAAGCTTTTAGGGGGAAAATGGAATGCCTCTTCACTGTCACTGTATTTACAGAACTTTTCTTGTACTGCCTGGTAGCATACAAGAGTGATGATCCTGTCAGTGAAAAGGTTTATTCATAGGATGAGCTTATGGCAGTACAACTCGTCTTAATTGAACCAAGTAGAACCTCACAGAGTACTGGGGATAAAGGCCCTTTCAGAACTGGTGTCTTGGATGGTTAGGAATGTGCTGAGAGAAGGTGTTCCTCTGAAACTTTTCCCTTATTTTTGCAACTTTATTCTCCTGTCATACACCCTATAGCAACTCAGGACATGATGCTAAGTCCAAGTTACCCCATTAAACTGAATATAAATGCAACAGTGAAGAAAAGATTAAAATCAGATTATGAATTATTTGTCATCAAAATAATTCAGTGATATGGATAATTAGAAGGGATTAACTCCATTGTGAGACTCTCATATCCTGTACCTTCAGCAAAGCAAAATGTAGGTGTATGCAGCTGTTTCTGGGACAAGTTCTACCCCACTGTACTAAGTGTGGATTGATACTAAGTATTTTCTGACTAGTATTACATCATATGAAGAACCTGCCACTGGCATGATGCAGATGTCACTGGGTGGGTTGAGAATACACAGAGGATTATGCAGTAATGAAGTGCTGGATTGGGCTCAAAGTGCTCCACAGCCAGCTGCTGTGTCTGAGCAGCTTTCCAAAAATGTGGTCTGGGTCAACTGGTAACTTCTTTCATAGATTTTTTTTTTTTTCAGAGTAAGTGACTTTCATTGTCTCTTTTTAATTAAAAAGAAAACAACCCAAAACTTTCATCAACACTGCAGGTCACGTATTGCCTTCCAGTGTTATTTCACTTTAGCTGTTGGAAGCTTTTTTTACTTATTTTACAGAATTATTAGTAGTGTCGTCTGATGACCCCGTGTCATTTAGCTGGTACTGTTTCCACCTCTCATGGGGTCAGAAGGCCAGACTGTGGCATACGGTCAGGACACTTGGTGGGCTATGATCAGTCATTTACTTTCTTGTAATGCAAAGACCTGTTTAGTTTGACACTTGTGCTGCTGTCAGAGGCAATGAGGGTCAGCAGTTGTGGTGACAAATTAGTTTTGACAAGCTTAATGACCCCAGTGAAGAAAAGTCTGCAGCCTTGATGGCAACTGCAGAATAGTTGGTTAGCTCAGCCAAACAGGGAATGTGTAAAAGTCCCAAATGCTCTCTGACAGGCCAATTACACCATTCAGCGAAAGAGGTGGAAGGTTGCCATCAGCTTCTATAGTGATACAAAAGCAGCAACGTGCTGTATTTCAATGAATTCAGTTTTGTTTGATGGGACATCAGGACACTGAAGGAAACAATTGAGCCTTTCAAGCAGTGTTCATACTATAAATAGTAGCAGAAATCAAAGGGAAATCTTTGTAAAAGCCCTTTGCACCTTTATTGACAATAGTGGCTTGCAGTGTTTCAGGTAAGTGTATGTGTGTATGCATGTTGAATTAGCTAAATGTGAAAGACTTATTCAGCTTTTCCCCAGGTTTTCAGACTGTAGGACAAAGCAACCAAAGTCAAGTAATGGAGTAATGTAGGTAACAGTAACAGTTGGCATGCACTTAGTGGAGTATTTAATGTTTGCTCTATACATAGTTTTTGTAAAGAGAATATAGTCACTATAGGGGAGTAGCCTTAACATCAGGATCCCATAATGTATGTTTGTTTTGAAATTACAGTATATGATGTTAATAAGCATCAAAAGGTCACTGCTAGTAGGGCTAGCAAAGGTGATTAGATGTGGAATCTTCTTAGGAGTAAACATGAAGAGAAGAAATAAAAATCTGTAGCACCATCTTCTTACCAGCAGTATCGTCATTACCATCATCCTTCTTCATTACTGGGCTCTGATTCCCTCCCTGACTAAATATGAAAATAAAAAGAAATAACGGAAACCCTCACTTTTGGTGCAAGTGGTCAGTTTCCTAGATGAAATAAAACTTGCCAGTGCATTACACCTGTAACTTCTACTGGTCTCTTCTTGAGTTATCTGTGAAGTCCAAAACTCAGGTGATCTTCAAAGATAAACTACTCTGGTTTGAATGCTTTATTGGTACACAGGATGCAAAGGGAAGACCAGAATACAGATATCACAGATGTTTTTCACAGTGCTCTTGGTATGACTGGAGTCAGTAGGTGCTTAGTCCAGCACGATCCATTGTGACATCACCCATTTACTTCAGTTTCTAGATTCTTCCACGTCTCTGAAACCATGCCAGTTTTCCCCTCACTCATCATTCCCTCCTCCCCACACACTCTAATAGAGGAGTTGTTATCTGAAGATAATCATGTCTCTGTATGAAACTATCAAATGCCTATCAGATTTACCAATCTGCCTTAAAATATAATACAGATACCAGATTTGCTCACCCTGTACTTGGACATTTACTTCCAGCCTGATGTAAATATAAAGTTATTTTGAAACAGAAACTCCAGATAGGCAAAGTGTTTTCAACTGTTTTTGTGGTATGCATAAATGTGCACTTCTAGCATCCTACTTGTTTAGGAGGTGGGCATAAATCCAGGCTCAGAGTTAGTCTTCTGTTTCCATTAGCTCATGTAAACTTCATCTGCTGTTCATTTTCAATTAATCTTTGTGTTGTGCACTTCTCTGCATTTTGATCATCTGGCTTTGTCTTACTGGTACAGACCATTAAAATAGAAAATAAAGGTCTTATTGTCAGTTAAAAAACCAAAGAATAATCGTTTTGGCTAACAATGTAAAAATAGCTCTAATATCTGTTGTAGCTTCTCTAAGACATCCTTTCACATCGGGGTGGGGGGGGTGTGGGGTAAGATTCATTTCAACAAACATTGAATGCTATAGTGATTCACAGTAAATGAGGTAAATGTTAAGTTGCCAAGGGGAAATGCATACTAAGGAGCATGCAATGTCCACCAAAGAGAGGAGAAAAAGACCCTTAACTGGTGATCTGTTCTAGGGATAGTTACTTACTGAGTCATCCTTTTCTTTGGTGAAATTGAAAGCTTCTTATCCTTGCCCTCAGAAAGCTGCACAGCTCATCCCCTACTTGTGCCTCTAAACCTGCAGGTATTTGGTATTTTGTTCTTTTTGGCTTAACCTTTGAGCAGTAAAAATTAGGTACAGTCATTAATCTGTTATTATCTAAAATGTCCTCTAGGTATTCCACAACCAGTTGTGGTGCCAAACTTATACATAAATAAACGTCTTGTAACTTACTCATTTAACAAACAGTTCACTTGAGTAATGGGCATATGTACTTCAGTAATATGCCATGCTTACCAATCTTTTTTTTCTTCCTGACCCTATTTTATATATCTTATTCTTCTGCCTGGCCTTGCATGCTTTGGACTGTCTTCTCTCTGGAGAAGGACAGGGACTGGCCTTGGATTTGTTCCCAAAGTATTCCTCGTCTGTAAAGTCAGTAAACCCTTGAAGGCTTTCCTTGAAAATTATGTCTGTTACATGATAGCAACAAAATTATAAGATTCAACAGGTCCTGTTATTATTCCATTAACACCCTACATTTATTACTGAATTACTCTATGTATACTTTCTTACCCTTGCTCTATAATGATCACTTAAGTTTTGTGCTAGCTTAGGCCACAGTTGCATGGTGAGAACCACTCATGTCTAAGATGTATAGGAAACTCATCTACTTACAAGTTCAGAGGAAAGAAATGCATTGCTAGATGCAGTGAAGGATCAGCGCTATTGAGCAGACAGACTGGTTAATTCCCAGGTTACTTAATAATTGTCTTTCTGCATCACTGCCATGATACTTTTCTCAGGAGCCCCAGGGAAAGAAAAGGGTTCAGCACACCCTTAAACTGTGCCTGACATGACTAGGTTATGTGCTTGATTTGTTAAACGGTGTAGATGTCTTTTGTATTTTAAAGGTTGGTTGTGAAATGTAAATGTTGTATGAATTATTTAACTTATCAGAAATCTGGAGAATAAAAAATAATCTACAGTATCTTTATTAGCCTATTCCTCAACCTTTCCTGTATTACATTTTTGAGGGATGAGCAGGATTTTTGGCTCAGCCAGAGGGAACTCCTTTGCATTAATCCCTCATAGTCCTTTCACCACAGGCCTTTTGTCACAAGGCTTTTGTTTGCATAAGGTAACCTCAGTAGGCAGACCAAAAGCTCCTCTGTATGTGACTTAAATGAGTGCAGCCTTTCAAGGGGGTCCGTATGGGTTTTGCTTTTCTTTTTTTTCTGGTTTTGGGAACTTCAACCTTATTGCACAGTCTGTGTGGCAGGAGGAATAACAATCCTGTGATGAGTCAGAAAAGACCATCTATGGCCTTTGCCCTGAAGCAGAAGCTCTTTACTGCTGAGGTCTTTAGAAGAAAACCCACCGTGCCCCAACCACAGTTTTCCAACCAGCGAGCATATGCCAGCAACTCTGCTGGCTGTGGCTCAGCCCCATGCCATGCCTTTCCTGGTCCTTCGGACCCTGTCCTTCATGCCCACCCTTTGCTCTGAACCCCTTGTCCTTTTCCTGGTATCCGGGCACATCTGTGGATATAGCTGTGGTCCTGCCTGCTTCCAAACCACAGCCCAGCCCGACTATTTGTATTTCCAGATTCTGCATCACACGGTTACCGCAGGTGTTAGCCGTAACTCATCACTGACACCCTGAATGTAGTGACTTCTGTTTAACCTGACTGCAGCCATGGCCTAAACCAGGCTCATGGTCCTACGCTGACCAGGGCTTGCCTGAAATACAGCCCCTTCTGACCTCATGATGTTATTTCTACTGACACCAAATGTTTTCTTCTGTCTGCTATGAGGATTGTCTGCAAGAGGCTAGGCTTTCCTGTGCATGTAAATGGAGCTGCTGCAGTATGAACTCAGTTTGTTGGAATTGAGAGATGAGCTCTGATGACATTAAGTGGGATGTCAGAAAGCTGCAAACCCTAACCATGCTCCTTCTTTATTATTTCCTCTTCTGATGTGAAGACAGAGGAGGGAGGGGAGGCACATCAGCCTTGTTTTCTTTCCTTTTGTATATATTTGTACTTTTTTATATTTTGTACACTTCATACATCTGCACCAATAATTCTGAGAGTTTTCTCTTGCTGCTCTTTTTACTGGCACGGAATCACAATAAAAATCTGTAGCAATTTGATATGACACATACAGGCAAGGTGATTTTCTGTCCTAAAATGAAGGTGCCTATTTCTGATTTTAGCATGGGTGACTCTTCTGACTTCAGTTATTTTAATCAAATCTTCTTAATTTTCATTTTAAATCCCAAGCATAATCATTAGATTTCAGTTATTTCTACTACAAAGAAATAGTAAATGGCAACCATCACTTTACCTTTGGCCTCCTCCATTATTTTTTTTCATCGCTAGCTAACTCATACCCATCAGTCAAGTCTGTTGCTCATTTTGAAAATGCTTTTCCTGGTGAGGCCGCACCACACTGAAGAACTGCATTGCCAGTAACTAAACTCTTGCCACCATCTTCTCACAGTCATGGCTTGCTTGCTTCACATCCATATGGCCTTCTGCCTTGCCTTTTTGAATCTGGAGAGCTTGCTCACCAGGTGAGTTTCTGTAAGCCTTTTTTTTTTTTAACTCACAGGCTCATAACATGTGGGAGTATTGTCTGAGTTGTAATGAATTTTGAGATTTAGTTCCAGATAGTCCAAAGCGTGTTTTCAGCTGAATAAATCAAATGAAGCAAAAAAGCTTCTTTCTGCCTTTATTCTCATTACACTTCCCAGCAGGGCAGAAGATTAAAGAATGCATACTCCAGATTCAAAAAGAATTTCTAATTTATGCTCTTTCTCCATAAGATATAGAGCTTAATCCTTTCTTTAGAGGCTTGGTGTTGGGGTTTTTTGTTGTGTGGGGTTTTTGTTGTTGTTGGTTTTTTGGTGGTTTTTTTTGTTAACTAAACAGGGCCTAATTGGAAAAAGCTGAGGGTGCTAAGCAGCCAAGAATAGAAAACATTTATTGAACTGGGAAGTGCAATTTGAATGTTGCTGGAAATTTGCATATGGTGTGCTTGTGGGATAAGAAAAAACATCCTCTGGCTGTTTGGTATTGTGATGGACTCCCTCTGATGACAATACAAGCACTTTTGCCTTGTTTTCCACAACTGTTTTTTTCTGCAATCCATCTCCTTTTAACTGTGAAGTGAATATTCTCCCTCGCTTTACCATTGAAGGAGAGCTGTGTAAATAGCTCTGTCCAGAACAGGAGGAAGCTAGGATTTTAAATGCTGAGCTGTATTACTGATTTCTCCTTTAAGAGGGGACAGATGGGGAAGAAGAGGTAAGGAGACATTGCTAAACAGCTCGAAATTCATTTCACGTTAAAATTCTCGTTGCAGAGGCAAGGACCTGGTATGATCTTTTGACTGAATCAGCAGAATCCTACTGTTAATGCCTTAAAAGGTGCTGCAGAGCTGTTCACCCAGCAATATTATGAGTTGAGGCACTGTAATTACCATGGATTGTGGCCTACGGATTAGGAAACTAATTCTACATTCCTTGCATATCAAAATTCCCATTGACTTCAGTGGAATTAGTACATATTCAAGGAATGCAGAACAGGGATGTGATTATTATGACAGAACTGTCATAGTGTGGGTTTGCAGTAATGCAGTCATGCTAAGGTTGTTTAAGAATTTACACTTATTCCATTTTGATTTGATTACATTTTTGCTGAATAGTAATTTCTGGGGAGTTTCTGTTCCATATATTTTCAGTAGCCATACATATACTAATCTGAACACTTCAATAGATCATCAATTAATTTGATTTAAAACAAGTGTGTTTATGTCTCATTTTTTCTTTTGAGAAAAACTATTTTGCAAGGGATGTCCCACTTTGGTGTCTGTAAGAGTTGTTGCTGTTTCTGAGCTAGCATTTTTGATGAATGTTTTATTTATGGGGAAATGCAGCTAAGAGCTAGCAAAAGCAATAAACAGATGCATTTCAAAATCAGCAAATTGGCTCAGCTGAACTAGGAAGAAAGCAGTGGGAGAAGTTTAAACATAATTTTCACACTTTCAATATAAAACTTTTTTATTTTGCAATAGCATATTTCTTTTGAAAGTTGCCAAATTTTAATTTAGAGTAGTTCTTAAAAGTTCTGAAATTCATAAGTTAACATTGTAATATGAACTTTTCTTAACTTCTAGTTACTTCTAGTTCTAGTATGTGGACTGGATTTTAAGTGCTACAAAGTGTATTCTGGATGCCTCAGACTGTTCAAGTGATGAAACTGTAAATCCAAATTAACCATGTGAAGTGTTAGAAAATGCTGACTATTTACTGATGAATAAGACCATGAGTATAACTTCTGTATGCTTTACATGCCTCCAAATAGTTAGAAATATCACAAGATAACCTACTCTTGTTTGCTTTTTATGTGAAATTTTCAGGATTAAAATCAGAGATGGTATTATCATGGTAGACAGTGAATATTATGAAACAGAGGTAGAAAAAACTGGTATGTGTCATGTCAATTCCCCACACAGATGGAAATTTGAAATTAATAGTCCAGTTAGAGGACAGCCAAGTAATCCTTATAGCCAAGTAACCAAGTATTGTGGATAGCAAATAGCTCTTAAGACGCACAGATTATATTCTGAAAAAAAATCTACTAAAAGGCAGTGAAAGGAATAAAACTTTGGAATAATTTATTTCAAAGTAGTTTTATCTTGGGACCACAACCACTATAATGCACATTTATTATAAAGTGTTGTTACTGACAGAAGTAAGGCTGCTTAGCTTAATTATATGTATTCACTCCCACTCTATGACCATTCCACTGTATTTTTGGCCTCACATCCTTTGAGTAGGACAAGAGTAATGTCTTCCTTCTTTTCTCACATAAATATTGGAGGTATGCATTGGCATAACATCATTGACAATATTAATTAAATGGAAAATGCTAAGTACATTAAAAAAAGAAACTCTACATTTCATTTAGACACGTGAAGTTACATGCCATTCTCCATTTAAAAAGAGTACTTTTGACAACACAGGTGTAATTTCTTCTGGTTTATGATTCAAAAATCAGTCTTTTGGAAAGAAGAATAGTTGTGTGTATGAACGGATTATTTTAACAGAAAGCTCTTTCCTCCAATTAATTGCTTTAATTGTGCAATAGTTCTATCTTCTATGAAATGAAATGTTATAACTGCATATATCATTAGACTTTTCCTTAAAATAGCTCTGTGGCTCTGTCATTGTAGCTAAATTACTTTTCCTGTTTCATAGTGAATCACCTGAATTATTCAATGAATCAAAATAATCACATCTTTTAACAAAAGCAGATGACTTGCATCCAATGAAAAGGATGTATGTTTTCAAGTTTCCCTCATCCTTCTGAATGAGCTAGCTGAAGAAGGTTGGAAAGCCTATTTTTGGACTTAATGATATGATAAAATATTGCCTTTAAATATAGAAGAAAATATATTCTTTCTGTTAAAATACAAAATTGCAAATGAAAAAATCCTATTTTTAGCCTTAATATTTTCATAGACTTGTGGCATGATTCTGATTTTCTTATTGTTTCTTTACCAGTTAAGTGAGATTGGTTAGTTCACAGACGTGGTTTTACATATTGTTAATAATATAGAAAAAAATATATATTCTGTAAGAGGCTCTTCAGTCTTTTCTAATATTTCTTGATTCTGCCAGAGTGTAACAGAAATAGTCCTTTCTACATTACTAATTGAGAGGACTGTGAATTCATCATGGATCAATTGACTTGGCATCCCAGGACATGGAGAAGG
>NW_010227292.1:0-541 GCF_000690775.1 Eurypyga helias
CTTTCTGGGCTGCCAGCGCACACTATATACTAAAAAAGCTGCTTGACCACATTACATCATAGAAAGTGTCCTGTAAATTGATCATGTATTTAGAACTTGCTGTGAAACATGGACATAAAGGAAACAAAAACCTGTAGAAGACAAGAAAACCACATTACACATAGGGCAGGTTCTTCTCAAACGATGAACTGAGGGTGGATGCTCAGTGCCATATGGACATATCCCGTATCTGTCAAACAGAAGGATTCCACACCAGAATCCAAGCAGACAACACACACTGTGGGTCACACACCACATGCTCTGCGGATTGTATCCTCGAACATCTGCCCTATCCCGTCCCACCATACACAGGGTGCTAACGGCACCCTGAAGGTTGTGCAAATCCCTAGCAGTCCAGGGGGAGAAGCATTTCCCTGCCTTCGCTTTGGCAGCGTTCGACTGTGTGTGGCACGGGAAAACGAGGCAGCTGGCAAGCGGGGAGCGGGAAACGCTTCCTGCGGAGGACAGGCATGGCATGGCTCGCGCCCGCTGGGGCCCCACC
>NW_010227292.1:726-947 GCF_000690775.1 Eurypyga helias
GAGGTAATGGGCTCCTGATAAGTGCCTTCTGTTCATTCATATTTCCTGTCTGAATATCATCTCGTCCTCCATGCCCACCTTGCTGCATACAAAAGCAACCCACTGGCATCTTAGGGGCCACGAAAATGATCGGAGGGCTGGAGCACCGCTCCTATGACGAAAGGCTGCAGGAACTGGGCTTGTTCAGGCTGGACCCGTGGAGGCTCCGAGGAGACCTCATT
>NW_010227293.1:0-14963 GCF_000690775.1 Eurypyga helias
TGGAGAAATAGCTGTGGAGTTAAAATAGGAGTTGAGTTACAAATACAAAAGTGGAATGAAAGAAGCCAGCTGGCAAAGGTGCCTGGTGCCCTGCAGCGCCCAGTGCCAAGGGAGGAATGACCTATGCCAGGCTTTATTTCAAGCCTGGCACTTCTTAGGCTGGCCAAGCCATCTGCTGTCCCTATCTAGAATTGAAGTAGCATCCAGAAATTCCAGTCGCAGATGATACTGATGTACCAGGTGCCAGACAGCCATTTTTGCACTTTTTCTATTCCCTACCATGTGATTCAGCCACCAAGCAATGTGAGCAAGCTGGCAAGAGGAGCCTATACAAAAAAAGAATATTACATGGAGTTCATCAGACAAGATGCTCTCCAGTGACATGACAATCTTTGATATTAAAGATGTGGCTTCCACTTCACATGATAAGCAGGGCAATTGCACCACTGGTGTCCTGCTGCTGCCCTTACTGTTTCCTTCTCTCCACTTATAACTAGTTGCCTTTTTTCCTCCTGGGAACAGCTTGCTCCTGAGATGCCATCTAACTTGCCTCTCTCTCCCTACACTTCAGAGATGGACAGGCCCAAGACATTACCCAAGGCCCAGCACCCTGTTTACAGGCAAGAAGACTGAACCTCGGAAGATTTCTGTTGGCTTTTAAAGAGCTTAATCATGCCAGGGTTTTATTACACAGGCAATAAAAGGATAAAATTAACAATTTTGCAAGTTCACTCGCAACCTCTTATACTCTCTTCTATGTGTGCTGTTCATCAAGGCTTTGAAGCAGCAAGATATGGTACTGCATGACCCTGACAGCTGCATGCCAGGGCACATCCCCAGATGACCTCTCAGCCCATTTCCCAGCACACAGGTCCCTCACACACACAGGCTGATCTTCTCAGTCCCATCTGGTTTCACGTGCATGCTCCCACCTCCTTACCTATGATGACCAGGATGAATAGGGCTGTTGCCACTCCCGCAGTCATGAAGAACATGATGCTGATGTGGTAGGCCAGCTTCTCCACATCCCCCACATTGGGGACCAGAACTGGAGGGACTAGAAAGCCCACAGCGATGCCAAGCTGAGCAGGAGAGAAGGGAGAGACAGAGAGAGGTGTGACATGGAACCACAACACTGCTGACCACCCCACAGCTGAGCCCTCTGATGCCCAGTAAAGGCTCAGCTGGGCCTCATCTACTTTGATAACCAAGGTGAAAATCTTCTTTACCACCCAGTAATTAAGAAAAAAGCCAGCTATCCACTGCAATTAGGTCATAAGAGAGGTTCCCCCCACTGCACTCATAATTGTCAGGATATTCAAGGCAAGGTTTTACAGTAGAGGTGAGCAGAATGAATACCTGCCTCCATCAAAGTGGAGGTCTTGCTTCCCCTGTCTTCCCCCATTCATGTAATGTTCCTGTCCACACATCCCACTCCTTACCTTGTACCTACTCTGGTGCTGGTCTGATCACCTCGCAATCCAGTTTGGCCCATTAAAAATGGCAGAAGACAAGACCATCAAAATCCACCAATTCTTTGCTGGGTTAATGAGTGGAACTAATTTATTTTCCGCCCAGACAAGTGCAAGGGCTGAGACAGAAACCTGCTCACTTCTAATGAGTGAGGTATTAGTCTGGCTCAGCCACTTCATGACACTGTTTCCTAACGAGCCACCTCCAAAAACCAATGCTCACACACTTTAGTGAGGACATCAGGGTTTTAACTCCACAGCTATTTCTCCAGAACAGCGACAAGGGGCTGTAGCGCCACAGGCTTTGCCACACTGGTAATTGGGACTGACAGTGGCACAGACCTTCAGTGCCACCCTCAAATAGGAGAAAGAAGAAATAGCTGCTTTGGTGCTTCTTTTCATTAAGTGGGAGCCAAAGTGCACTCAGCACATTCATGAGTACTCTAAGCATACGAGGAGCCTACAAAAGCCACTTCCCAGCCCCCCACCCCACCCCATCCCTTGTGTTTCACTGTTTGTGGCTGCCTTTCAATCACCATTTGGTTCCCAAGCACTGGGTGTTTACCTGTTCCTCTGGCCCTTCCCAGCACTTGCAGCCCTCTCAGACATTACAAAAAGAGTCATGCTCAAGCTCAGCTCTTGCTTGCTCTCAAGGCTCAGCACACTCACCCCTGTTTGGGGCAATAACAATTTTTTGTTTAGCAACACTCTCATTTTTGCTGTTTCCTGATTTAATCCTACATTTGCTGTTGTGGACAGTGACAAGGGACACACAAGAGCCTCCAATAGATGGAAGGACTGAGAAAGCACCCAAGAAAGAGTGGCTGCATGGCCACCTGCCATCTTTCTCATCCTTGCTTGACACAGAAATCCAATCTCTTTGGCAGGCTGTACCATTCACTGGAGACAGGAAAGTGCTAACAGTACTAGAACAGTACTAACTGAACCAATACAAGACTAGCAGCATAAAAAAAAAACCCACCCAGGGGTTATTCATGCTACACTAATATAGCCTCTATAGACCCACTGCCCGCATCACACTAGGAGAGGAGGTAGGAATACACAAAACATGGAAATGAGGATACAGTCAAATTAAGCCAAATGCATTTACTGTTTCCTTATAGGAAGCACTGGATTGATAGGAATCAATTAGGACCACCATGACTCATTGTCCCAGGATAATGAACCAGAGATGATACTGTTTGTGCCTGAACAGCAGCAAGACAGCACTGCCAGCCAACTGCTGCCCTACAGAAGGACTCTGCAGTGTTCCATGTCTTCAAGGCCTTGGAAAGGGTCTAGTACTCGACAGTATGGAAAGCAAGAACTAAGAAAGGCAAGGACTATGCTGCCCATAAATCACATCCAAGCATATCAGCATACAGAGCAGAATGACCCAGGAGCCCTGAAACACGGGCACAAGCTTGGGCATATTTCCTGAGCTGCCTTCTAGCCGGAACTCCTTGTGCTTCCTGCATGCTTTTCTGGGATGCTCATGGACTCATCTCGGAAGATCCTCTCACTGGCTGGGATCAAGATCACAGAACAAATACATTTCAGGTGCCATATCTGGTACCTGGGATAAAAATCAGCTTGTGCCAGAGTGACAGATCACAAAAATCAGTCCAGCCCCAGACAATTCTCCACAAACTCATTCCTCCTTCATCCAGCTAGTGGATTTTTGAGACAGGAAGAATGCTTACGTTTCAATCAGCACTATCTGCTAGATTCAGGCACCCTATTTAGCCAGTCAAGGAGTGAAAGAGCTCAGAAGGAAACTTAAGAGACCATTAGGAAGCTTAAATTTTCCTAACACCCTCACGGCACAGGCAGCTTCTGACATGAAAGTAAACTTGCCAGAGTTTAACTTTGTTCAGACATGGAGCAACCCCAGCCTCTCACCAGTGAGTGAGGTCTGCTCTCCCACCCTGCACTGCCCGCTGACCCCTGAGACTCGCCAACTGCCAGCAAGCACAACTATCAGCTAGCTTGGAGGCTTCCAGCCCTGACCTTCATTCAATTGCACGGCTCCCCATTCTCTGCTCGAGGGAAAGAAGCCTGCAGCAACATGAACACAGATGCTCACAGGGATCACTCCTAGAGGGCAGAAGCCTGTTTGTCTCTGCAGCACATTTATTTTTCCCTGCTCGTGGCCAAAATGCAGGCCTGTGGCTCCAATGTGCCTGATCAGCCCAGGACACAGCCACACTGGGCTTCGCTCCTATCTGCTTAGCATTCCCAAAGGTTCAAGCTTTGAGGAAAAGAGTCTCAACACTGCTCCTTTCCACTCAAGGGAAGAGCCATAGTATCACAGAATGGTTTGGGTTGGAAGGGACGTTAAGGATCACCTGGTTCCAACCCCCCTGAGACAGGCAGGGACACCTTCCACTAGACCAGGTTGCTCAAAGCCTCATCCAGGCTGGCCTTGAACACTTCCAGGGATGGGGCATCCACAGCTTCCCTGGGCAACCTGTTCCAGTGCCTCACCACCCTCTCTGTGTAGAATTTCTTCCTGATACCTAATCTAAATCTGCCCTCTTTCAGTTTAAAGCCATTATCCCCAGCTCTTACATATCAGGTCTCACATGTGCTCCTTTACCCAAATAAGGTCTATCAACACCTTCCTGGAAATTGCTCCTTTGTCTTATCACCATTTCATTCTTGGAAGGACCAGGCTAGATTGCTGTGCTAAGTGCTTCTTGGCTTCCTGCTTTCTGCAATCACATGCTAGCCCCACTACCACGAGATGCTGAACTCCAGCAAAACGAGAGGAAAGTAGGAGAGATACATGCTTTATTCTGACCTCTGATGTAAGTTTCTCCAGGACCACATTCAAGATTCACTCAGCTTCTCTAGTTTCTCCTTCCTGAAAAAAGATCTATATGATGTACCTAGCAGAGAGGGTACTGAGAACCTGTTTGACAAATCCAGAAATCCTTTACTGGGAAGTCCTAGAGCCATCACTTATGCAATGGGACACAGACTTACTCAGCTTTCCTGGACGCTGCTGTTGTCTTTTCAGAAGACCTGACCAATTTTTCTAACTGTAAATGGATGTTTTGTCCTCTTTCATCCCCTCCAAAAAGGAATCACTTTATCCATTAGGAGTTTGTTAAACCTTTGAGAAGGACTAGGTGGTAGAAGGGGGAAAAATCCCAGCAATCGTAGCAATAGGAGATACATTTTATATTTCAGAGCAACTGATGTTATTAATCCCATGAGGATGAGGCCCCTTGACTTGACTAAAACTGAAGATTTCCTGGAGGATACTCACAGACCCTGGATTATTCATACTATTTTTAGCAATGAAGACAACAGGGTGAGTATTATACAGCACATACTTTACCTTTTGCAAAGAGATTTTCAGCCTGTTTCTCAGCAGACCAGTGCCCCCATCACCATCAGCCCAACAGACTAACTGGTTAACGAGAAAATTGAAAGATGCCTTAGCAAGGAAAAAATAACTTTTCTCCCTTCTCCGCACCTCTCGTGGCAGAGCTGGGAAAATAAAGCAATGTAAAAACAAGGTTGGTTCTGCACCAGTCTGTGCTACCCTCCTTACAGAGACCATTAGTCATTAGGGTTCATAGGGCAGTCCCTCTCATCAGCATACAAATTATCATCCCCAACCTTTGTACAGGCAGAAAGGTCTCCAAGACCTATACAGATAGGCTCTAGTTCCCGAAGTTGATGGCACAAGGGCTAACAGGTTTAAATTAAAAGAGAGTAGATTCAGATTAGATATAAGGAAGAAATTAGACTAGATGAGGCTTTGAGCAACCTGGTCTAGTGGAAGGTGTCCCTGCCCATGGCAGGGGTGTTGGAACTAGATGATCTTTAAGGTCCCTTCCAACCCAAACCACCCTGTGATTCTATGAAAATTCGGTACATCATTCAGCATCCCCACATCCAAAACACACAATACTGTCCTGATCTCCAAGGATGTCTCCTTAGGAATCAGATTGCTGGTGCTTTATTTTAAGGCGGCTTTGGGGTAATTTTTAAACAGAATACCAGGGAAGTCAACTATTACAGCAGAGTGCATTCTTCAGGTGACTTATCCTTTATCAGCTGTTAAATAATAGAAGGAATATATTTCCTACCTGATTTTTGTCAAGGACCAGTCCCAACATCATCATATTCAAGCATATACAGTAACAGGCAACAAAACCAAGACACAAGTGGCGAATAAGATGGTACAAATGTACCTGAAGCTTTGAAATGGAAATTGGGATGTCTAATTTAAGTTCAGCTGTTTGTATACCAAGAGTCTCCTGAAGGAAGATAATCAGTGCAGTATCAGCATAAAAACTGTAAATGAATGATCGATGGAGAATGGGTCTCTACCTTAAAGAAAACAAAGTGTCAGCAACAAGAATACAGAAGCCCTATAAAATTCCATAAGTAAGCACAAATGTTGACAGAGGAGACCACCAAACCCAGAAGGTCAATTAAAGCGTTAAAAGAGAGAAAGAGAGAGATGCTGCAAAGGCAGAAAAAACACAACAGTGAGAAATTTCGACAATGCCCTTGCAGGCTAAATAAGCATCATGACAGGGATGATGCAGAGACTGCATTTTTGGATTCCATAAATACTCTTTTCTGAGGAGAACCTACAAGAGGTAGCACAATTTGTGATTTAGACCTAGAGCAGCACAGTGTGACGACGATCAATATTACAGAAGGGTTCTGCACTGCACTCAAATTCAGTTTTCTTGCAGCAGCGACAATAAAAACCATCCTCCAAAGCACTATGGCAATATTTAACTCACAAGAGGGAGCTACCTGAAAGGAAAGAAGCTTGTTAAAAGGAAATTAAAAAGAAAAGCCAAAGAAATTAAATGCTTGCAAGTGGCATTAAGACTGTGTAAAGACACGGCACCAGAGACTCAGTGTAAGCCTAGAGAATATTAGTAAAAATTTTGGAACAGAATAAAGGAACCACAGTTAAGTAAAAAACAACCACTGCCGCCACCCAACACAAAAACTGGACATTATTACTTCCACCAAATTAAAAAGGAGCAAGCTGGATCAAGCTAAAGGAAACCCATAATTAGGTCAAAAAAAAGCTGCAGAACAACTTCACAAACTAAGTCAAAACTCTTCAAACACAGCAAAATCAGGAAGCCTGCCAGAAAGCCTGTAGGACCAAAAGGTGATCTCTGTGGACGGAGAACATTCGAGAAAGAGGGAGAACTAAATGAAGTCTTGCACCGGCGTTCACAACATGTTATTTGTAGGAGGTTTCCACTTCCACAGAACTGCTTTACATGGCAAAAATCTGAAGTGTTATCAGTGGAAGATCTTAATCAATTTATTTCAACTAACTTCTCTGACAAGGCGTCAGGACCAGATGGTATTCATCCAGGAGTTCAAAAGCACAAGTCAACAGAAAACCCACGCTACTCACACACAAACACACCAAAATACTAACTCTGCTCTTACCAAATACTCAAATCTGGAATGGAGGAAGGGAAAAATTACGTGAATTTCTAAGTGACCTGGCACAGGCAGGAGTCCCAGGAAACCCCAGGACCAGCAGCCAGTCAGTTTGGCCAAATGGGCAGAAACCTTAGCAATCAAAAGACTGAAGTTCACGCATTGATAAACACGGATACAAGAGACTTCAGACACCATGATTTCAACACATTCTCAGCAAGTTCCCAAGCCAAGACTTCAGTGAGTTAAGAGGATACATTCTTTTTTTCATAGAATCATAGAATGGTCTGGGTTGTAAGGGACCTTAAAGACCATCCAGTTCCAACCCCCCTGCCGTGGGCAGGGACACCTTCCACTAGACCAGGCTGCTCAAAGCCAACCTGGTCTTTTTGCTGTCTTCCCCTTAGCACTTATCACTGACTGGTCGGGGGCTGCATGACAAATTTGCCCTGGCCTAGGCCAGGTGCTACTCTGTTCTGATGCATTATACCTTTCCAAAGGAAAGGCTTTGGGGAACAAAAATAAAATCTAGGGCTTCACTTGCTCTAAGCAAAGAAAGCTCTTTGCATCTGTCAACACACCATCGGAGCTACTCTACCTTTCCACTCCCAGAAGAGTGACTTTTTACAGGGCCCACATTCACTTTGATCTCAGAATCAATCTTTCACCCACACCACTACCCCCCTGGATCAGCTTGGAGAACAGAAACAGGGGAATCTACCCACTGCAGAGTGCTCTTTGAGGGACATTTGTGAAACTCTATCAATGTTTTACAGCACAAATAAAAGCAACACTTCACCTGTGCCAAAGACTTCTCTCCTGGCATCCCTACACTGAGCCACCACTGAGCAACAACGCCAAAGAGCCTTCTGAGGGTCACACCACCCCAATTCCCTCCAGGGCCACCCGTCCATTTCTAACAGAGCCGCCTCCACTGTCATGAAAGCAAGGGAGCAGGAAGGGTTCCTGTAACAGATGGGGAGATGCAGTACCAGTCCTGAACCATTTACTTACAGTGCACAGCACCAACTCTAATCCTCAACATCCACATCAACAAGGAGCATGGAAATGAGGAAACCTCTAGAAAACCAGAGGGACTACCATGCTTTGGAAGAAGATGACTCATATTTCCGTTGTTTTAACAAGTCAGTCCTGCTGTACACACTGATTTACCTGGTTTCTGACAGATATGTTTAAGCCTGTAGGCCTTCACATTTTCAAGACAGTTTTCTCCAGACACAATATTAGAAATGGTTTGGGGTTTGGTTTTGGGTTTTTTTTTTATATTATACTTGATTCTAATACAAATGGCTTTAGATACCGAGAGCTTACAAAACAAATCTTGTGAGATTTCCCAGACAAATGATGAGGACAGACCCAACAGCATTATCACCAGGGAAGCCAAAGTTCTTGGTGAAAAGTCAAAAAAGCAAGCCTGCACACTGCAACTGCTGTTCTTCTAGAAATCTCCATCTCAGACAACCACCACAGCAATAGGTTATCTCCCCAGAAATCTTACAGGCAAAACTCACAAGCCAAGCAGAGCATCATCCGTGGTGTTCAGTAACAGCTGGGACTAGATGAGGGTGTCACGTAGCCCACACTAGCTACCCTGGAGTGCAAACCAGTGCAAAGATGGAGAACGTAACTCATAGTGGCAAAAGGACTCGTGTGACAGGTGGGAGAAGCCGCAGAGTTTGTAGGAGCTGAACCACGCGCCTCTTGCTGCAGTAAGAAAGCCCTTATGAAGGGCAACAGAAGGGTTCTCCTCACTACATCACTTTTACATGTATGAGAGAGGGAAGCTTTGAACCAAGCTCAATACATACAGGCCCCATGCCAGATCCCTCTGAGACAGTTCTGTCAGCATAACTAAATGCATCAGACCTGGGTTTCCATTCACCCCGGGAACCCCTTTGAGGAGATACCTATTCCAAAGCCCTGCGCAACACAGCCTCTTCCTCTATTCTAGTCTGTGTGTCAAAGCTCTGCCCTGCAGTGCTCCCTTTTTCAAACTACAGGTGCCTTCCTTGCTACAACCATGACATTTCACAGGAGCAGCTAAACTTTCTGACCCTACAATTCACATATTGCAATCTGCACAGAGCCACCCCCTCCTCACACCCCGTGACTCCTACTACACACTGGCATCCTACTCCTCTGCTGTCAGCACAGGTCCCAGATGCCTTTCTGTACAAAAGGCTACAGCAGAATTGAAAATAGCAGCTGAAGAGCTGTGCAAAGCAGAAGCTGCCAGTTCCTACCCAGTGTACTTTTGTATGGATTGCTGTCCAGAATACACTTCTTCCATACCACTGACAGCAAAACTAAAAGAGCCTGTTGAAATCCAGACAGTCAGGAAGTCAACATACATAAATGTTTGCAGACTACAGTTTAGTCACCTTTCTTACAGTGTTTTAAGAAGCAGAAAGGACCCAAGTTGTGAAAGGAAAATTTGTAATCCAGGCCCTGTGACGAGATAAGATAGGGCTTAGGCTCTTTTTTTTACACTCCCACTGCTATGGGAGATAATCTATTTTTTCAAACTGCACTTGCACAACCAAAGCTCTTCTGGAAGCAAAGCAAACTTCCTTCCTCATCACACTTCTGCTTCTGTGGCATCATCTCGTACTGCTTAATATGGTGCAATGCCACATGATGAAGACCACTTCTTTATGGAAGGTATTCAGGGCCTCTCAGCCTTGAATGCACCTTCCCCCAGTTTACTGGGAAAGAAACGCAATGCAGCAAAACAGCAGCAGCAGATAAGAGACAGTAGAGCAGAACAGGGGTCTCAGCTCTGACAGCTACCTCAGCTGCTGCTGGAATCCTCAGTTGGGATATACTTCGCTCAAGGACTTACTACAGTCACCTAACATCACCAGCCCCAGGGGATCCTGCAGGGCAAGTGTCTAGGGTGCCACAGGGCAGCCCCTCCCAGCAAAAACGCTGCAGTCATTCATTTAACTCCCATGCAACTTGACAGAGCAGAACCCGAAAGCCAACTGCCTCTGTGAGGGGAGAGAGGGAGCTGCCTTTGGGGTGTGGCTGAGGAGGGAGCATCGGATTAAATGGGTAGAAAAAGTTCATTTCAGGCTCCAGTGTCCGTTTATAGAAACACAGGCATGCCTGGGAAAGCCACGTTGCTGCTTGGTCAGCACACCCTCCCACACTGAGCTCTGGCCAGGATCTCGGAGAGCTGGCCACATAGCACTCCTTTGATCCAAGTGCTCTGATCCACCCTGCCCTTCTTTACAGGAGCCAGGGCTGGAGAGTGTCAACCATTAACTACTGCCACTACCAGCTCCTCTTGGTTCTTTGCTAAAACCTTCTCTGTGCCAATAGCTAAATACCTGGAAGATAGAGGGCCGAGCTACAGAGGGATGTGAGGCAGGCCACCACTTGCCCCTACTTCTAATATGGACCAGATTCATCTCAAGAGATTGGGAGCAGGGACAGAACAGCCAGTGCGATCTAGAAGTCTGCTCCAAGACAGGAATTCCACAGGATATGCTCCATTTCCACAACACTTCTTAGACCATCAGGTGTTGCCTTCCCTGAAGAGCAAAAGGCACAGGACAGTTAGCAGTTAGGCATGGAACAGCAGCACATGCTCAGCACAAACAGCACTGAAGGCTCATCAGCACAAAAGCAATGGCCATTCAGATAGTGCACACCTGATTATTCAGCAACACCCACCCACTATCGCAGGCAGGTTTAGAGCAAGAGGAAAAGACTCACCAAGAGACAAAACACTTCCTTGAATTTCATTCACATCTTATCATCCAGTTTGTCCACCTCAAAAGCCAGCATTGATGGACTGGCACTCCCAGCAATACACAGAGAGCACCTAAAAGCTCTGCCTCAAGCCATTTCTGTTATGAAAGCCCTAAATCTCTGAAGTCACATGCCAGCTGCATCAGAACAAGGACAGGACCCCACCTGAAGATCAGGAAGGTGCTGCATCATTTTTCTCCAGAGGCAGAGATTAATAAGAAGCTGAAGTTTTCCTTCCTCCCAAACCAGATCAACACCTTTTATCAACCCCTGCTAAAGAAAGAAGAGGTAAAATTACAGCAGAGAGACCATCTAACACACCTGCATCCTTACTCCCAAGCCCATGAGTTGCTCGTTTCTCTTTGTCAGAAGGGCAAGAGATACACCTAAACCCAACATTCCTAAAGAAGACTGGCACAAGCAGAGCAGGGCAGCTCGCTCCACAGCGGCTGAAGCAGACAGCTGGTACCTGGCCAACAGGTATCGAAAAGAGCCACAAGAATTTAACTAGTTACCTAAGCATCCCCACCACTGTGTTAGTTCTGTCACGCCACAGCACGTCTCCTCATCCCCAAAGGACAGCAGAGCAAGTATGTCAAAGGAAGGGGCAAGGCCTGCTGCTCCAGCAAGCACACACTCCTGCAAATGCTAGTATCTCAGGAGAGTGTTTCTTCCCTCTGCGGTCCTGTCACCAGACAAAATGAGGAGACAGTCTCCCTCCGACATAGAAATCCCATTTGCTGCAACCTGTCAGGTCTGAGCCATGTCCCCAAACAGGGAACCAGCTGATGAACCAACACATCAAAAATGGAAGCAGCATGGCCTTACGCAAACCACAAGTGACACCGCTGACGACGGAGCAGGCATGCTGCTACTGATGGCTGCATTTCAGAACCACGTCAGACAAATTCCTCACGATATTCAACCACATCCGAAGAACAGAAGTGAACTCTCCAAAACACTTCTGCTTCCTTACCCCAGAACTTCAGCCTGAGAAGTCCCCACATAGATTTTCCTTAGTCTTTTAAGCAATGAGATGCTAGTAATATTTTAATAACCCTAATGCCAATACCTAGTAATATTAATGCCATTACCTAATGCCATTACCTAGTAATACCCTAATACCTAGTAATATTTTAATAACCCTAACGCCTAAGTACCCAACATTTAAGTAAACCCCATTCTACGCCCCATACATGCACTTGTAGGGACAAGGAGAAAGAATGGAAAAACCTATGCATCTTCCTGTTAAAATGGGGAAAAGTGAAGTGTCATGAAAACCAGCAGGGGGTAAACAAGAGAATGTAATCGCCTCTTCCAGAGGTGTCCACACTCTTCTAACACTCTCCAGCACTGATTCATTGATTCAACCTAACCCTTCTTTACACTTTGCAGAAAAAAGTGAGGAAAATCTGACACTCTACTAGGGTTTTTTAAAAGATGGGAGCAATGACCTGTCTTTAGGATGTTGTATTCCTGAAACAAAGACTTGGGTCAGAGAATGAAAAAGTGAAGTTTCTCTGACTTGGGTTTACTTTTTGGAATGCTGTCAGAGGTTACCGATGCTGCCCCCCGAGTTACCCAGTCTGACTGATTCCATGATTTACTGTTCAGGACTAGCTTAGAACCTGAAGGTTACCATCACTCAGCAAGGAGCAGTGGCATCCTGAGCAGACATCACCTCAGCACATGTAGATGAAGCAGCAGGCAGGGCTCTCCTCAGGACAGCGCTGCTGAAGTGCTGCCTATGGCAGAGGGTAGGTACACCAAACAAAGTGACACTGCCCTGCTCCTCCGTGTAGTTGGTCGCAGCTCTTGATGGAGAGGGACATCAGTGCTTGGCATTCAATAACAATAATCATGATAACTCGTTTTCCACCTTGAGGATTTGTAACTATGTGACGTGGCAAGAAAAGAAAAACCATACAGTTGTAGAGGAATGTGTGTAGGAGCATACTGCAATTACACTACAAACCCGCTGTATTATACCCTTTGCTAACACTCCCTAAAACATAGTCTTTAACTTCAGAGGGAGGAAAAAAGGATGCCTCTGTTTCTTCCCCCTCTCCAACATCACCAGTAAACAGAACAGCTACTCTTCATTCACTGGCATTACGCACCTCAGGACCCTTGACTAAGAGATTGAATAGGTCCTTCCTATGGAGTACGCCCTGCTTTTAGCCACTGCCATTTCTGACTTCTCTGATTCTCTGAAAGGGAAGCCTGGGCTTACAAAGCAAAGGCTGTGTACTGAACTGAGGCCTTATTGCCATGTCAGTTCAACACCCAGAGCAGTGCAGAGCACCAAAATTGTAGCCAACATTTACTTTTCACAACTGTTATACGAGCCTGCTCCTTTTAGGACGATAAGGATACCTATATAGCATAGGCTGAAAACCCCGTTGTTTGGATTTCTTATGCACACTGCTGAGTAACTCTACCTGAACTATTTAAAAATACGTCTGACAGCACAATTCTCAGTTACTTATTTACTCCTAAATCAGCAGAGTACTCATGCCAAGTTAAATACCTTCCACTATAAAGATTCCTTTAAAATACATAAAAAACAGCACACTAGTCTGGGTGATAAGAATGAAGAGTAAAGCTTAGATTCACTCAGAGAAAGATAAGTACGTTTTCTCTTTCCAAAAAATGAAAACCAGAGTCTTCTTAATTCCTAGTGCTGTTCCACCGACTTCAGTTCCTCAAACATCTCCAAGCATTCACCTCTTTTTGCCCCCACAGCATCTAGATAAACACAGAAACCCAGGAATGTGGGGAAAGGAGACCTCAAACCCACTGCACACAAAGCTATCTGTGAGGAAGAACCATGCATTAGAAACCACCTGGATTGCAAAGCATTCAAATCTGAATGGCAGCCACCCACAGGCTGAATCAAAGACTGTCCACATTGATGCAGTCATCTGTAGAGGCGTACATTGGGTTCCAAAGCAGGGCACACAGCTCCAGCCTAGCAGCTAATGCCAGGTTCTTCGTGTCAGTGTCACAGAGCCAGAATTGTTTCTCTTACACCACATTGCATCAGTATCGGCCTATCTGCTGCGTGCAACAGGGATGAGTGGGTGTTCTGGTGCAAGGGTCAAGAAGTTATTTCACTGATCTTCTCAAAGCTGTGGAAAAATTTATCTCCTCTGGGCACTGTGTGGCTACAAGAAAAGACCATCACAGCTTCAGCAAGTGCAGGTTGCCAGGTTCCCTGACCCGCCTTTGATACAGGAGTGCTCGGGGAGCTTATCTTGCCCTAGCCTGATGGATGGTTTGTTTCTTTTCAAAGCAACTGCTTGTGGAAACTCTACACATACTTTTAAGAGGTATGAAAATGCTAAAGTCCTTTTCCCTCAGGGCTCAGCAACAAGTACTCTTTTCCATAGACAGCTAATCTCCTTTGTCCCATCTGCTTGCCAGCAGCAGGAGGATATTGTAGTGTGGAGTCCAGGTACAACTGTAGATCTGAGGTTCGCAGGCCACTGTGCCTAAAGCGTGTGCATTCCTCTCCAGCCCATCCATGGTTCTACTGAATCATAACCCTGGACTGGATATTCACAGACGTGGGAATAGGAGAGCACTGGAGAAGACCCTGAATCCCAACACCTCTCAAAGCCAGCGTCATACCCACCCCCCATGCTGCCCCCAACTTTGTAGTGCCATTTGCCTCTGCCACCACCATCAGTCCACAGCCCAGCTGCTTGCCTCCATACCAGTTGTATTCTCCAGGAAGGATCCCATGTCAGTGCCTCTTATCCCTGCTGCTGCCCTCCAGGCCCTGTGCAACTCTTCCCCCTTCCCTGGTTTTCCCCACTTGGCACTCCCAGTCTCCGGCCAGGCAGTTGAGAGCCCACCCACATTCCCAGGCAGGTGGCATGAAGCCACCCGTTACCTGGTTCCCAAAGACAGCGATGGAGCAGGCGGTGGAGACCTCGTGGGAGCTGAACCAGACCGAGGCGATGCGTGAGGGCATGCCCAGGATGAAGACTTGGGCCAGGGAGCAGATGACCTGGCCCAGGACGGTGATGGGGAAGAGGTGGGGCTTCAGGCTGCCCAGCTTCACCCAGGCGCCCAGGGCATTGAGGGCCGAGCCGCCCAGGGCGATGAAGCGCAGGCCCCTCTTGTCCAGCAGCCAGGCGACGGGGAAGAGCAGGGGGATGTAGACGAGCATGTAGCTCATGGAGAGCCAGTCGATGGCGAAGGTGCTCACGCCGTAGAAACTCATGAAGATGTTGTTGATGCTGCCGTACTGGATCCACTGGAAGGCGT
>NW_010227294.1:0-3542 GCF_000690775.1 Eurypyga helias
GGCTGCCGGGCCCCCGCCCAGGGGAAAGGCGCCTTGTCTTCCCTTCTGCTGATGGCTGTCATCCCAAATGCTGTTTGTCCAGGAATGAAAGGGAACGAGTAGCACCACCTCTCCCTGACTGAGAGTGGAAAATACGTTTGCAGCTAGAAAAACACCGAGAAGAAAAGGTTGAATTTCAAAAGCCAACTCCGTCCTGGGGTCGGCGTTTCCCGTTGCCTTTGCAACGTGTTAGAGCAGCTCTTTTTGTGGGAAAGCAGCCTGACAGCCAGAAGCCAGCGGGACATCCCAGGTACCCATTCACCTCCGTGCTCCCAGCCCCCATCTGTGGGCTGCAGAATATGACATATTTTCATTTATTCATCGCCTCTTTAACCGGGAAGGAGGTTTCGGGCGCAGCTGGGGGTCGGCATTCAGCTCGCTCTCGAGCTGCCTGTTTTGCTGACTGGTATGAAAACAAAGCGTCGTGGCTCCCTGCTTTCCGTGGGCTTCTCGCTGCGTGCCTTTAATACAGGCATCTGGGTTTCCAGCGGCTGCGAGTCCCTGAAGTCCTCCCGGGGCTGCAACTGGGGTGTGCCGTGAGCGAGAGCCAAGCTGGGCTCCCCCCGTACCCCCTCCTCTGCACTAGCACCACAGAGGCTGCTGCACAACCAGCAGCTTGAACCCCTTGGGTGGAGGAAAACCGTAAGGGCAGCAGTGCAGGAGAGGGGGCTGGAGCCTTCTCTGAGCATCCCTCAAACCCTATGGAGGTCGGCAGTGCCAGGGAAGCAACCCGCATCCGCCCGCATCACCGCGCAGGCAGGGCTGGTTCCCCGCACCAGCAGCCCCGATGGCAGAGGGTTGGGAACACCCAGGGAGCTGGTGGGGGGGTTTGGGGTCCGGTATGGGAGCTTGCCAGCAAGTAGCACAGGGTCAGTGCCCGAGCTATGGGCTGCCATGGCCCATGCTCAGCCCTACCACTGCAGCATCCGACCCTTTCCATGCCCTTGGGAAGCAGGAGGAGGAGCATCCCTGTTTCAGACCCAGGAAACTGAGGCATCGAGTGGTTTGCTAGATGGGCCTGGGTCATGCTGGGGGCTGGAGCAGATGGAGAGGCTGAGCTGGGGTCTCACGTGTCGGGGCGCAGTCCCTGCCACATCTCTCCAGGGTCTGCGGGCAGGTGGGGCTGGCAGGAGCAGCAGGGATGAAACCCCCTTGAACACCCTTTTAGCTCCATGAAATGGAAAATTTCCAGGAGGACTGGCAGCCATTTAGCCAACTACAGTAATGGGGACGTCCATCAAAATGTGAGACCTGGCAGGACCCAACGGACATTAATTATGCAGCTTCCCGAGCGTGGATGTCAATCAGGAGTGGGCTCGGGTGACTTACTGCTTTCCCACCAGAGCTGAGAAAAAACCCCGATCGCTGCTGTTTTACAGTCTCTGAGGTGCAGTGACCTTTCCTGAATTCATGTGGAAATGACACTTTGTTCTTAGTTCCCAAGGCCCAGATTTACCCTAATTTTTTACCTCTGCCTCTTGCTGAAAGGAGGAGGGAACAGCGGATCCATAATCACTGCTCCGGGGTTTCCCTCTCTGACAGATACATCTGTCCCTGGGGTGGTCACTGTGGCAGAGGGAAAAATGCTCCAGCGGCTGCATGAAGCAACATCTGGAAGCTGTGTCCATCATTCCCAGGAGAGGGCGGGTTTTTCCCGCGTCGTTCGTCACGGTGATTCTTGGAAAGGGTTGCATAAGGGCTGGCCTCTCCATCTTGCCGATTTTCCTCTCTCTGCTAAAGCCTTTTGCTCTTTGGTGCCTGGGTTTTCTTGCCGAAGAGGGAAGCGCAGCTGATTTGGCATGTTTTGTCAGTAGGATGGTAGCGCTCTGTGCTTCTTCAACCCTCGGGAACAACATTTGTGCCCTGATGAAGCCTGATGGCGTCATGGGAGAGACCTAGACCGAGGTGTCGCAGTCTCCAGGGGCTGGATCGTGGTGTGGTGACCATCCAGCCACAAGCCTCTCTACACCGGAGAATGCCCTTAGGATTCCTTTTCCCAAGGCAAGAGGATTTAAGCAGAATGATGCGTCTCCCACGGGGCAGGGAGACCCCGGTTTGGAGCACAGATTGGGCAGAGCGGTGTGTTCTGCTGCCCTGGTCTGCAAAGCCAGGAGGTTTGCCGGAAACTGGGCTTTGAGCAGCTCAAACCCCACGCAAGGAATCCCCCTGCGGGCAGTGGGATTCCGGGGGTCCACACCCTGCTGCATCCCTGCTCAGCATGGGAGCTGTTTTTCCTATTTGTCCTGGATGTGGTCCAGCGTTCCCAGGCACAGAAACACTGGGAATAACCCAGAGTCCTGGCTGGAGGCTGGCGGCTGCCGCCGGCTTGTTGGGGTCCTGGGGAGGTGTGGGGGGTTCCTGTTGGCATTGCCTCTCCTTCGCGGAGGTTTTTACACTCACCACCACGGCTCCTGCTCCAGGTGGGCTGTCTCCCCGCGTGCCAAGTTATGGTACTATCTGTTCAGTGCTCTGACATCTTTATTACAAACAGTCGGGGAAATGCAGCCAGAATGGCAGATTCCTTTAATCATGCTATTACACAGCTCTTCCCTTCGTTATAGATAGGCTTTAATATGTCGTACATCAGGCAGCGGGTCAACAGAGAATGGACTGGAGAATTTAGTGCGGGACAGATAAATTAACAATTCAAGCCAGGAGGAACCTCCTGTCTCTCCCCATCCCCTCCCAGGGTAATAAAGAGGAACAAATGGGCATTTTTATTTGTCCCCGTAGCAGTGCAAATGTTTTAATGACAAAGTAAGTGTGAGAGAAGGGACAGGCTGATAAGCTGTGCCCTACCCTGCCGTGGGGGCTGGGGAAGGCAGGTGAATCATAGAATCACAGACTGGTTTGGGCTGGAAGGGACCTTAAAGATCATCTAGTTGCAACCCCCCTGCCATGGGCAGGGACACCTTCCACTAAACCAGGTTGCTCCAAGCCTCATCCAGGGACTTGGACATTTCCAGGGATGGGGCATCCACAGCTTCTCTGGGCAACCTGTCCCAGTGCCTCCCCACCCTCTCCAGGAAGAATTTCTTCCTGATATCTAATCTAAACCTCCCCACTTTCAACACGGCTTGCAGGGGAAGGGGGTGTCACAGTGATGCTGAACCATCCCATCCCTCCAGCGAGCCTGTGGTTCTGCTGCTGTTGGCTCACAGGTAGCAGTGGGGATGGGGGGATGGCATCCAGCCCCTCCAGGCATCCCTGCTGCTGCCTGGGCAGCACACGCGAGCGAGACGAAGCTGTGCTGACCCTGTGTCTTCCCGCTGCTTCTCTTCGGTATGAAATGGGCTGGGGTAGTTCCCTTTTGGGTGTTAAAGCTGGTGTGTTTCACAGCCGTCACGTCACACCCAGGAGGGCGGCCGGCTGCTGCCGCGGTGTGTATTTTCTGAAGTGGGAAGTGGGGCTGCGGGGTGGGCAGCTGGGCAAGCTGTGGGGGGCACGGTGGGGTTCGCAGCAGTGGCTGTGCCCCCGGACTTGCTGACTCAGCACGTGCCAGG
>NW_010227295.1:0-7309 GCF_000690775.1 Eurypyga helias
GATTCTATGAAAATGGTAAGGAAATCAGCTGAATATGCTACACTACAGTGATCATTGAGTGTTTATGAATGCAAATGCTAGGACAGGAGGAGATCCTGTGGGCCACCAGGTGTTGCAGTGTAAGACACTTCAACATTCCTTCCCTGAAATACATTCTTCGAGTGTGGCACTTCAACATGACCTACAGTTGTTCATATTTGTTTCTACTTTGATATTGTGCAGTTTGCTTAATGCAATTCAGCCTCAGTATTCTAAGGAAATGGAGTATTCTTATGGGCCTGCACCCAAGAGAGATAGTATCTCATCTTGAGCTGAGTTCAAGCTAGCAGCATGCAAATACAACAGTACAGTGCATGTGTGTCTGTGATGTCTGTGCATCTAGATCCCCTCTGCACTAATCCCCAAAATTTCCTTCGGTGAGGTTAGTTTATGCTGAGGTAACTTCCAGTGTAGAAATCTCTTTGCACATTTGTTCTCCCTACTTCCTGTAAAAAAAAAAATCTTATTTCCTTACTATATATGCATTACTAGCATTTCATCAACCTTATTATGTTTCCCTTTAGCATCTGGATTTTACAATAGCTTCCAAATGCACTATGTTCTACGGTGGGATTTCAGAAAGCATGTCATTAAGTGAATTTTGCAAAAACCAAAGTCACTGGAAAAACTCAGGAAGAGTGGAGTTATCGCAAAAATAGCAATTTTCGGGGGGAAAAAAAAAACAACATCCAAAACAACAGCAATCCAAAGAATCACTAACCAAGAACTCTTTACCCTTGTTATTGCAAAATGACTTCGCCAAGTGAGACAAAACCACTCTAACTGGTGTAGAAATTAGAGAGGCTAATGTCAATGTGAAAAAAAGTATTTGCTTCTTTTTTATACTATTTAAATTCCAGTTCTGTTACCATACCATACTGAGGATATGCAGGAGTAATACCTCTTGAAAACATTATTTTACCCTATTGCCAGAACTCTTACCTCTGTAAACTTCATGTCTTTCCATTTAAGATAGTCCAAGACCTTACCTGAAGACATGACTTTTGCAAATAGCCTTCACTTTTTGTATGTTGCTATATCATGACTTTTTGCAGCCTCACCTTCCATTCCCTGCACGTTCCATGCACGTTTCTTGGAGCTGTGGATCCCAGTAGCACGAAGGACGCCCACAGTGGTGTTGAGGTGGTTTTGAAGACCTGTCTGTAGTGGCTGTCGCTGGGCAGAAACACTGACTCTGCCCACAGCACATGGTGCCATGCCCACCGCCTTTACGTCTTGCCAGGGTTTTCTAGCTCCCTCCATGAACTACATATGGAATGGAAATGCATAGTTTTCCGGGATCAGAGGGCCTAAAATCCTGTGCCTTTTCTCTTCTTCCCCTCTTTGGCACCAGAGGGTGTCTGTACTGAGAAATTAAGTCACGTCAAAGCCAGTTCCTTGGGCTCCCAGGTCAACCAGCATGACCTGACCATGTTCACAGTACTAAGCTTCTTGGTACATCTAAAACAGGTTGCCTACGTTCAAATTGCAATTGAGTCCAGCAGAATCATTTGGAAGATGCCTCTGGCAGACTCAGGTCTAACAGTACAGATGACTAAACTTCACTGTTCAGATACAGCTCCTGATACTTTATTAGTATGTGCCTAACATATCATTTTATTATCAATATATTAAATTTATTTATATTTATATACAATTAATAAATACATTTATTAAGTTTTTTATCTGCTTGACAGATAGCAAAAAAGTAGCACATTGCTATCTATCTTTAATATAGCTATGGTAAATATCTTCATCTGCTGAGAAGAGACAAGAAAAAGCCCTAAACCAGTTACCAAGACAGAGGTTATAGAAGTCACAACTTCTCCATAACACTGAGCTTTGATTCTCCAAGGCTGGGAGATTATTTCTATTTTTTTAATTAAGATTTCCAAGATAAGGATAAAGTTGCCAAGCTTTTAGTGTTAAATATCAGGTAAGGAAGGAAATTGCATGCCCTAGGAAAAAAAGGTGCTGTGAGGCAGAGTGGGTTTTCCTTTTTTTAAACAAGCATGATAAAAGTGTTTAGTAAGAGTTATAAATGTGAAAAGGAAAATTAGAAGGGTAAAGAAGGAAGCTACATGGGTTGTGCAGTGAGGACATGACATTCATTTCTCAGCTATGTCTGCTCAGAAAGGGACCATTTGCTGTAGGTTTAGAGACTTGAAAGCTGCCCCCTCCTAACCCTGCAGGAAGTTATGTGTAGCTTTTCACAGTCCATAATTTCAATGATCCCGCACGGAGGGGGGGAAGAAGGCTGCGGGCACATGTGAGCTAGTCCCTGGAGCCCTGTCACTGATGGGAAAAAGATTAGCGCGGCTTGCAAAGACACGGAGCAACATGATAGGGAAGATAACTCAGCAGAGGGTCTACCCTAAAATGATTTTTTATTAAATTGCCGGTGTGTTGGCCTGGCAGCCCCTCGGTTCACTGGGATTAACATCAAGGCTCTGGCGCGGGAACAGTTCCAGAGTGACCAGCTGGAGAGACAATAGACAAAGCTGGGCTCTTTCATCTCGGGGCTGCTGGAGCAGAGCCCTGACAGGTGATGGATGAGCAGAAACCGACACGACTTCCCCAGGTCGTCCCCAACAACGCACGGTTTATGGCCCGACACACTGCGCCCATTCTACCGCCCCTCGCCCCGGCTCTCCCCAGCCCTCCTCTCCCCGGGGCCGCTGCTTCTCACCGCACTGCTGTGCACGCGTGGCACTGCCATGTGCATGCGACATTGCTGTCAAGGTATCACAGTGCTCCGTGTGCGTGCGGCAAGGGCACCCAAGCCGTCAACCTTGCAGCGATCCGTGTTCCTGGGTCTTGGCTGCCGCCAGCCCCATCACACTTTTAGCCCCCTAAGGCACTGAACGCCCTACTCAGTCCTCAATCACTTCAGGTACTCTACACTTCGTGGTCGTGATTACCATCAGATGTGACCATTCCACAAATGTTATGGAATATATTCCTCAAGGCTCCCAGAGGGAGACATTCAGAGAGGAACAGGACCACAAGAGGTGGATTCCTCCAGCTCCAGCCTTCACTGGACAGATGAATTCAGCCCTCCACAAGTCTCAACTCAACAGGATTTTAGCGTCTGCTTGTCTAAAAAGATAAAAAATATATAACCTGCTTGGCAGGTCAAGACTTTTTGGTCTAGTTGCTTCTATATGAGGAAATACTCATTATAAACCTTTACAGCAGCTTGTTCAGGTCTCCAGAGATATAAACATTTAACCCTCTGATTGAATCCCTTCCCTCAAAATTGTCTAAAGTTTAATACACTCTAAAGCTCTGAAGTAGAGTCCTCTTGGATATGTGCTTCAAGCTCATACTTACTAAGTAAGAAAAAAAATGAAGCTTTAAAACTTCTGGTAGCACCGCAGTAGTGCCACTTGGTAAGCTAAATAAAAATCTCTGATTAGAAAGCAGGAAATTCCCTGTAGTTTAACCTGGATTTTTTTTCACTCACTATTAGATTTCAGATAATGAGACAAGAAGGATTAAGTACAAATATTATAGAAGATATAATAGTGTAATTAATTTGGCTTGGGAGGGGATAAGAACTGAATGAAGAACGAGTGATCTTTAAAAAGAACTGAATTTAATGGAGTGCTACATGTACAAAATTTACGATATTTATCTGTGATCATTAAGACAGGTATAGAAATAATCACACCCACGGCCTTTTTTATGTGTCAGTGTAAGGGTGTGCCTTCCCTGCAAATGCAGTTACTGAGCATAGATAATTTGGGGTTTTTTGTGCTTCAGGGATAAATCACACAAAGGACCAAATGTTTTTTTGTCTTCGATGTGCACCTACAGTGAAATTGTCACATCCGTGGATGATGATTCAGACACAAAGCAATGAGAAACCATTTGAGCTTGCTCCTGATAGACCTTGATTGATGTGCCATGTATTTCCCCAATATTTCTTATGTTACTAGTCAGTACACAAAAACTAATACTCCAGTGAAACACAGCAAAACTGATTAATATGGAGGCCTTTGAGTCCACAGTGTTATACAGCTGACAGTTTTATAAATTCAGACTTCAGGTGAGCAATGAAGAAGGCATGCCATTAAGCTGAATAATCATACTATGAGGCTGAACAAGAAACTATTAATATAAATGATAGCTACATGGGGTGGAAAAACAACAAGATGGAAAGTTGGGGGGAACTGCTGTGGCTTTTAAAAGTAAAAATGTAAACCTGATTATCAGATTTTGTATTGTTTTGCTTCTTAAGACGGGCAATTTCCCAACCACAGAAAACACACAGACCTGTCATGAAGCACTTTGTATTGTTATTGAACGTATTTTATTTAGATTTAGTCAGCACATAAACAGATCCTTGGAAAAGAAGCGCAGTGAAGCCATTTTAGGCAGTGATGCTATGATATTAAATCACAAAAATTTGGATTTCATACAATGTGAAAGACCTTTAAAAAATCCAAGCTCTGGTTAGCATTGTGTACCAAATATTATCCTCCTCACTGAGTAATCCAGCAGCAAGCCTTATGGATTTATGTAAAACCAAACCAAACCCAATTCCACTTTTTCTGTAACTTGCCATCAACAAGAGATGACTGCAGATTGCCAGTAAGGTTTGTGGCTCTTCTCAAGCCATTGCTGGCATTTCCACCATGCTGTCCGATGAAGCTGGTTGATGCAAACAGTCTCTTCTGCTCAGTTTAAGGCACGAACTGGCACTTATGAAATATTCTCTGTGATGCTTTGCAGAAGTGGGAGTAGTTTTAATCTAATTGATAGATGGTTTAAACATTTTGCATTTTAATGTGGTTAGCAAATCGAGATAAATTTGAGACCCCGGCTAAGTTTTCTGTTAGCTTACAGGTTCCCTCCCACACCTACCACCTTTAACTTGCTCACTTTCTGGTGCTGTGATTTCTGCATTCCTGAGACCAGCTTTAATAAGGCTGTAGGGGTGATGCAGTACAACTGTTTGCAAGCACGTAAGTTTTGCTTTGAAATCACAGGTGATCTTGACATTTCTAGCAGGTGAAACTTCCACTTTGCGTAAAGCTGCTGGATTCAGTCCAGAGAATTTGGCTTGGATGAGTGAATAAAGCTGAACAGACATCTTGGGAATATACCTCTCTTCACTATAACTCAGAGAGGCACTGCTGGGTATAGTCAAAATCTTAAATTAAAATTAAAAAGCTGCTTGCTTTGTCATACATGTGTTTCTGCTGATTTTAATGAAACTATTCACCTAGGGGTATTGTGCCACATTTATCCCATTTTCTGAGGAACATTATTACATAACATTGTGCCATTATGTTCGACTACCTGCACTGATAAAAGTTAGCTCTGTCACAGCTGTATTTTAAATTGCCTTAATAATTTTAAATTGCCTTAATAATATGTTTCCATAAATTATGGTATCTGATCTTTCTATATACAGGCACTGTCCATTTCTTGAAAACTCAACTTGTTCCTTATTTTCTTACCAATGTAAAACATTCCTATGAGCAATTTTCTGTGTAACTATACTAATTTTTGATTACTGAGATTGTCTAATGAGATTACAATTCTCTGTTAAATATTTCTGACACAGAATATACAGTACAGAATTTGAAGAACTTCTTTATCTCATGATGAAACCGACTTCCAGCAGGTTTTGTCAGAAACATCCCCAAGAAAGCCTTCACAGTTCTGCAAGAAATTATCCTACGTAACGCTAATAAAGCAGAATTAGTTCAGGCTGCTGCTGACAGCAAAAAACTTCTCAATTGTTTCACTCTATCAGGCTCTCACACTTAGAAATTATTGCAAGCAACTGCTAGGAACAAGAAAATTAACATGGGAAAAAGTAGAGAGTTTTTTCTTTCCTCCAGTTACTCTTGGCACCTTGGGATAATCCCAACTCAG
The DNA here is from genome assembly GCF_000690775.1 of Eurypyga helias. Lineage (NCBI taxonomy): Eukaryota > Metazoa > Chordata > Aves > Eurypygiformes > Eurypygidae > Eurypyga > Eurypyga helias. Next base: position 5,929 of record NW_010227295.1, read on the forward strand.
TTACATGGGTGAAATCGCCTCCAATGGAGGATGTCTTGACACACATAAAAATTTGGTTTGATTTTCTATGAATTTCTGAATTCTCTTTTGTTACTTAACACTGCAACAGCAGGGTTTTAAAGGGAAGATTATTTTTCTCATACAATTTTTGAAGCAAGATGCTGCACACCAGTGTGCTTTACTAAAGTGATGTCCACAGGCACGAGCCCAACTCACGGGAGGGAAGGCGGGCCTTGCTAGTTTTGGGTTTAGCCTTCTGAGAGGAGTTTTTTTAGCTCATTCCTGTTTGAGATGCTGCAGCTCTGGCCAGCTCCATACAAATGTTTTCACAGGGTGAAGACTGATGCAAATTTCACCTTCTTGTGTTTGCTGGGAAATAAGGAAAGATGCTGAACCTCTCACCACCACATCCTGCTCACTGTGGTAAATAGCATTGCAGTAAAGAAGTGTACACTAAAGCTCCAACTAGCATTAAAATAACCATGAATTGACCCTTTCCTAGTCATAATGTCTGTACTAAACAGTGCCAAAACATGAAGTAAAAAAAATTATTAGCCAATCATCCTTGGATTATGTCAAATTTAAGAAGTTGTTCTCAGTTCCTGAGAGGAAATGGGCCTGTAGAGCAAAACTGTTGGTGGTCAGGACAGGATGCCCCCTGTACCTGTATTTTGGAGGTTTTACTTCAGGCCACATCTATTCCGGTGTTGTGGACTGAATGATCATTAGCACCCAGAGCTGTGAAGTGAACTTCTGGAGAACATCTCCTGGTTTATTACCAGGGGAAAGGAGTCTCTTCATGTGCTCCAAGACAGCTCCACCACACAGGAGAGAGAGTTGCTTGAAAAACTCCATTCCCCGATCTAATTAAAAAAATGAATGCAGACACAAGCAAATACATAATTTAATTATTACCATGGGGCCTGGGGTATATGGATGCAAATTTTGCCATGTCACTCACCCACATTTTGGATCCAGCCATGGGCTGTTGTGTTTGCAAGCAAAGCCACAATCGTCCTACCTCCACCGCACACACGTCTCATTTGCAAGAAGGGGTGGTTAAATGCAAGTCACACTTCCTCATCTTAATCAGCAGACTGGATATTAAGGAAGTGGGAAATGGGTGTCTGATGACCCCAGGCTATGTCTATACTGGACAATAAAACATGCCAAAGATCATGGCTGAGCTCACGCCCATACAGGTAAGCTCTCTTCCCTCCAAAACCAGGGTCTCCTCAGGTAAAAACCTTGCTTTCTTGCAGTAAAGTTCAACATCTCTCTCATCCACTTCCTGGGGTCTTTTTTGTTGTTGTTTATGCTAATGTTTTTCATTTGAGAATTGAATAAAAACTCCATTTTGTGCAAAGCCTTCAACACTGTC
>NW_010227296.1:0-1693 GCF_000690775.1 Eurypyga helias
TGATTGTATGATTCCATGATTCTAATAGGTCATGAGTGTGCAGTTGACCCACCACAAACGCAGCAGAGACAGATTAACTTAAACTAGTGAATGTGGAAAGGCTGATTTACTGCTGTTATAGGCATGGGTGAGAGTCCCAAGAGGTTTTTCCTTTAATGCTCTGCATCCTTCAGCCTTTCCACATCAACAGAAAACCCTGGTAGATATTCTGTCCATAAATGAATTAGCTCATAACCATAGACTCATAGAATCATAGAAACGTTTGGGTTGGAAGGGACATTAAAGATCATCTAGTTCCAACCCCCCTGCCATGGGCAGGGACACCTTCCACTAGACCAGGTTGCTCAAAGCCTCATCCAGCCTGGCCTTGAACACTTCCAGGGATGGGGCATCCACAGCTTCTCTGGACAATCTGTTCCAGTGCCCCACCACCCTCTCCATGAAGAACTTTTTCCTGATGTCCAATCTAAATCTACTCTTCTACCTTATGGTATTTACCTGTTCATAGCAAAAGTGGTGGTTTTGCACTCTTTTGTACGTACACTTCCTAGGGTTTCCCAGATTTGCATCATGCTTAACAACACTGCCTTTCATCAATGGCTTCTCTCTAGCAATTCTTCTCTGGGATAGATAATTCAATTGGTTTAATCTTTCAGTTTATGGCCTTCTAGAAGGCATAAAATTTCTTGTCTCTTCTGGTGATATATCAGGTTTAAATAATAAATTAATAGTAAAATAAGTTCATAGACATCTATTCTTCACAGATCATTCCTCATTGTAAGATGGATTATAAACACAATTGCAGGTCCATGCAAGAAATCAGGACAACTAATAATCTCCCTTCTATTCCTGCCTGATCTATCTTGTCTTCAATTGGATCATGGTGAAATAGTCTATCCTATTTACCAAATTTCTCAACCTCTATCACACACAATGAGTCTATGTCTCTTCTGCCTTTTGTATTCACTGACCAGCATAGTTCAGCTTATGATTCAGTGCTGTGTCAGCTATTCCTGATCAAAAGAGGGAAAAAAAAACCCCATACACTGGTTGTATTGGCAACATAGCTGCTCTCTACCCTATCAAAATCTGTGTCAGTTTGAAACTGCTGTTGTAATGTTCATCACAACACTGCTGTGGCAATACTTGCTACAATAGCACTCAGTATAAACTACCTACTTCTATAGGTTTCCATATTTCATAACTTTTTCTCGCCTCCTAAAAGCTTTAAGTATTTTTGTAAGGAAAGATCTTGTTGTGAACTGAGGTTTCACAGATTTTCCACAAAGAATTGACCTGCTTTCAGGATGGTCTATTGAGATGCTGCCTTAAAACAACCGAAGAATTTTTGCCTACACATTCTTCAGATCAATGCTTTAATAATTGCATTCTCCTCCTGCATAATTGCAGCAGGAAACTGATACCAAGGCTTAGATACTTATCTGGAGTTCTGAATATGTAAATGCTGCAATTTTGTCACTATTAGATTTATCTTAATTGGGTTTAGTATATAAACTTATAATTGTTACATATCTATTATTTTATATGTTATTATTATTTAAAATATAATTTTAAGTATAAGTGAAAAAGTGATGGTGAGGATAACTGCTGGTCAGAGACAGATATCAGCATTAATACATTGTATATTTCCCTCTGAACTGCAACATGTACCGTCCCGCACGACATCCTTGTC
>NW_010227297.1:0-22700 GCF_000690775.1 Eurypyga helias
GTGCCGTGCCGTGCAGCAGCCGGTCCGCCCCCCGCCATCTGCCCTCACTCCTTCCTGGCCACGGCTCACACCACGCGGTGTGGAGATCGAACAGGGACAAGCTCCTTCTAAATTCAAACAAGTCTGGCAGCCTTCAGCCGCTTCTTAATACAGAACGAAAATACATATTTATCACTCCGTGCTGGAATTTTACCAACGTTTTCTCCCCGTGTCTTCCCTTCCAAGAAGGCCCAGTCATTATCCCATCTCCCAGGAGCACCTTTCTCGTTAACAAACATCCTCTGCCTGCCCTCACTGGGCTCTGCCGGCCTCCCCATGCACAGCCCTGTCCCTTCTTTGGAAAATGCTGCTTTAAGGGTTTTCTGACTTTTCTTAATGAATTTGGCTAGGAATGGGGAAGGTTTGGTGTATACCCTTCAGGAATAAACAAACCTGTAAGAGATCCCTCAGGGGACAGAGTGAGGAGGCCACACATGTGTTTCCAGAGGCTCCGCTTTCACCCTCGGTCGTGTCTGATAAGGGCCATCTCGCTCTAGAGATGTGACCTGCTGCCACCAGGCTCTCACAGACCGCTGCCTGTTCTCTGTCACCAGGAAATGAGGCAGCTGCAAAAAGACCCTCAAATACAAAAACATATCTTCTTCCAGCACTTGGTCTTACGGCGTCCGAACTTCACATGAGGGGTGTTGGCAAAGTGGTGTCTTATTGTACAACCCATTTGGGCTTCTCAGAAACCTCGCCTTATGGAGTCTTTGCACATGTTTTAAGGACACACTGTAGGCCTTCTGTGGTAGCTACTCTGTCCAAAGCAGTACCAAAACCAGCAGTGGTTCCAGAGGATCTAACTTTCACAGGTCATTCCTGAAGTGCTTCAACTTGTCCCTCTGTTGCTCAGACTTTGGGCTCTCAAAGTTCATTCCTATAGCTGTCCTGTGTAACTTTGGCCGGTCCTGTGCTTCATGTTACTCCCATCCTTGAGTGCTGCATCTGCTTCTGCAAAGTCTGTATTGCAAGTCTTTGCTCGTAGAATCACAGAATCATTCAGGTTGGAAATGTTCTTTAAGATCATTAAGCTCAACCGTTAACCCAGCACTGCCAAGTCCACCACCAAACCACGTCCCTTAGCACCACATCTGCACGTCTTTTGAATAACTTCCAGGGATGGTGACTCAACCACCTCCCTGTGGAGGTGGCCTGTTCCAGAGCCAGACAACCCTTTTGGTGAAGAAAGTTTTCCTAATATCCAATCTAAACCTTCCCAGTGCAACTTGAGGCCATTTCCCCTTGTTCTATCGCTTGTCACTTGGGAGAAGAGACCAACCCCCATCTGTCTGCAACCCGCTTTCAGGTAGCTGTAGAGTGATAAGGTCTCCCCTGAGCCTCCTCTTCTCCAGGGTACACACCCCCAGCTCCCTCAGCCTCTTCTCACAGGACTTGTGCTCCAGACCCTTCCCAGCTCCATTGCCCTTCTCTGGACACGCTCCAGCACCTCCGTGTCTGTCTTGAAGTGAGGGGCCCAAAATTGTTTTTGAGGTGTGGCCTCACCAGGCATGTGTTGGCAGAACTCATGGCTCTAAATCAAAAAGCATTGCAAAAATTAAGTCTGCTTTGCTGAAAATTTTGATACTAAAGTAAACCAGAGGCTGCTGGATAAAGTCAAAACCTCAGACTATTTCTGGTAGTTTTCCTTTTGTGAGGTGTGCTACGTTCCTTAGTATTTATTCCACTGGTGTGGTGTGGTTCAGTCCAGTGTGGTTCTGCTTCTGGTGTGCCACCAAATTTAGGAAGTCTTTTCTGAAATGGAGAATCTTCTTTCCCAGATCACTAATAAACCACTTTTGGAAAGAATTTTGGGGGAAATACCCCCTCCCCCCAAATGTGCGGGAAGGCACCAGCAACTGTATTCCTGAAATACAGAAGTTAGAATTGTTTAAAAAAAACACCCCACATATTTAAATTGTAAGACCTCAGTGAAATGAGGGTAGCAGTCAGAGCTGGAAAAAGAAAAAGCGTTAGAAACTACATGAGATTTTACTTGGAAACTACTTACACAAATGACTTCACTTCAAAAAAAGCTATAGAAGTAAACCGATAAAATATTGCCTGGGCCCCCATAAATAAACCAAGCCAAATCAATTACTTTTCTGTCTATAAGTCATGAGCAATTTATGTGAGAGTGAACGAACAGAGGCACTTTATAATAAAGTGTTACCACTCCAACAACATTATTATATACAGCATCCAACTCCTGGAGCTAGGAAGCAGCTGCCTTTCTTCACAACAAGTCCCCATTCCTAGACAAGTATCGAGGCTACTCCATGTTTAGTGGCTGCATAAAGACAATTAACAGCCCCACACGTAAACAGTTACCAGTTTGTACAACTTATTTCTAAATTAGAGGGATTAAATATCAGAATGCTGCTCTCACAGCACAAGTGGCTCAGCAATCGCCACTGGAAAACGAACGTGCTGGTTAGCAGGGCCTGGAACCCGCAGGCTGCAGGGGGGAAGGCTGAGCAAACACCATCCTTCAGGGGGGTGTAAAACTGAAGCTGAACGGGTGGCAGCTCTAAGTTAATTCACCACGTGTCAGCTATCAATGTGGAAAATGGGGACTACACAGGTGGTTGTCTTCTTCTTTCCCTTCCTCTTCCAGCAGCGCACATGCTCCAGGGCTTTTCTCTGGTTCAGTAACTCGGTGCGTAGTTCCACGGACAGGTCCCTGCAGAGGAGAGGGCAGGAATTTGGGGTGATTTAGGTAAGGTTCGCAGCTGTGGTGCAGGCGGCCAGGATGGATAACCAACCCCTCAAGCCCCCTCCCCAGCTCGGTTGGATTGGTCGTGTCACAAGGGTTTGCCAGCGCAGGGCCTGGGCTGGACCAGCAGCAGAGCCAGGGACCTCAGGTGCAGTCGGTAGCTTTTACCCTAAATCTCTACAGCCAACTCCAACTTCTATTAAAGTTTTCTTCAGATGCTCCAGTTGCTTATAGCCATGAGAGAGCAGAGAAGAAAGCTCTTTCTTTTTTTGCATAAATACTTTATCTTTTAGCAACAGGATGCAAGAAATTTGTCCAGAGCCTGGTACTTGCTGTGAAAATATATTTCTGCACCAGTCTAAGGGGCGACGCTGAGCAAAAGTGATTTACAACGCTGTACTCAAGTGGCACTTTACGGTCCCGACGAGAGTAGCTGGTGCTCCCCGCTCTGTCAGCGAGTCAGGACTGTACGCGGACCTCGAGTCGTGGAGCTGCTCTTACTTGATGACTGTGGCTGTAGGAACAGGACATGGGGCTATCTTTGCCCCTTGGGCTGCAGACCCTTATGGAAAGCACAAGATTTGGTACAAAAGACTGGTCCTTGCTTCTGTCAGCTGCCCCAGAGTGCAGAGAAGCGTGAGGGAGGGCTGTCCTCCCCACGAGGTGAACCCCTTGCTCACCTCAAGTTCGGAAGTCAGTGCCCACAAAAACACTGCTAGCAAGAAGCCAGTCTAGCTCACAGGGTAAGGCTTAATGTGAAGGGAAATAGGTTATTAAAATATTTTAGGGGTCTTTGATATGATTATTACAGGGCCAGGATAGTTTGATTACATAGAGAAAAACTAACTCTGTGACAACACCAGGTTTTAACAAAACTTAACCACATGAATCAGGAAACTGCACTGGCTCTCCAGCCTGTTCTCCAGCCAGTTTTAGCTCCTAACTGCCGGGGGAGTGACAAAAAACAGCTAGACTCACCATTAGCTCTTCTTCTAGGTGCTCATCTTACTCCACAGACCAAATCAGAGGCAAACCACCTTCTGGGGCACACGAGACCAGAGGAAGGAGAACCAACTTGGCATTTCCAGCACTGCACCCCAACCTAAATGACATCCCCACAGTGGAGAGGGAAGGTAGCAGAATATTACAGCATAACCCACAGTTCCATCTGAGTCGCTTTCTGTTGTCAGCTTCGCATTTCGGGACAGCATTCTGGTAATTCTGTCATCCTTCATATATTTATTACTTATTTTCTGCAAAGCCTTTACGTTTTCCTAAGCAACGTCAGGAGCAAAGCACTTAAGTAGGAAGTTGGATTCCGTGTCCAAGTTCCTGGAACATGAGATATCAAATCACATACAAGTTTTGGTAACTCGGAGGGCTGAGGGCACTGCATTATCCCTCCCTGCCAGCTTGTCTTGCCTCGTAGCTGAGATTTTCAAGGCGTTGAGGGCGGGTGGATGTTGCCCTTCAGCAGCACTTGGAGGACTGGTGGTGTTTTCAAAAATCAGAAGCAAACGGAACTACTCTGCCAGAGGGAAGAACAAGGTCAATCATGCTATGCAAATCAGCTCTCTGTTGGAGAGAAAAATCAAAACAGAGGAACCTGCTACCCTCCGCCACAGATTGAACATGAATAAACAAAACATAATTCCTGCTTGATTTTATCACCAGAGGGGATGGAAGAGGAAAATATATGGGTGCAAAAATATTTAGATGAATACAGCAGTGACTTTGGAAACCTCTCAGTGCCTGAAAATCAAACTTGTCACCATGAAACCTTGCATTCTCAAACTAAGTATCCCCCATGCAGACATTGCTGAGAACCTCTGACCAACCATCAGACACCTAAACATCTTGCTTTTTGCTGGAGGCTACACAAGAAGTATCCTGTCTCTGAATACTGTTGCTATCCTTTTCTTGGGTTTTTTATTTTCAGTTCTTGACAGAAACCAGTAATGAACCAGAATACACCAGTGCTGAAGGTCCACCTGTCATACCTCAGGTCTGGTGAACAGTACTTGTACTTCGTAAGTTGTAACAACTTAGTAACTGATCTGTCAAAACAAGACTAATTTTAACTATGGAGCAATATTTACTGCAGATCTGGATGAAATCGGCAACTCACATGTTCCAAGATCTCACTTCCCTTCCCTGGGCCTGGGACAGTGACAAGAGCAGCAACAGGCACCACTGCAGGTGATGACTTTTACCCAGGCAGGAGCAGACCTGAAGGGCTGCACGGCTGAAGGAAACTTGCACTGGCAGGAATGAAAGTGTGAAATCCACTAAGCTACCACACAAGTCGTTGGTGCCAAATGCCTGAAAACCATTTCAAACATTTACAAATTATTACTTGATTATTCTACTCAATATCCTACATTAGCCGAGTGAAAACGACTGTGACTCCGGTGCTCATTGAGAGAGTGGACACCATGCCACGCTCATTTTCGGTTCATGTTTCACTCCCAGGAGCACAAAGGTTGAAAAGATTTTTGTTCCAAGTTGGAAAACCAGCAAGATAATTTTGGTTTCATTTATAGAACAGGGTAACCCAACGGACACAGGAGTTGTGTGACTGTTCCAATGTTCAGCATTAAACCTAATTTTACCTCATAGGTTACTTCCTACATTATCTGCTTCTCAAACTGTAACTGTACAACACTCACAAATATCTAAGGTTTTGATAAAATACCATGTTACGGAAGATTCCAATGACTTAGTACAGATTACTGTATATATAATAATGACAAGTCAGAGCATCACTAAGAGTTTATTCAGAAGCTTTTACTTTCAGTTCTTATATCACAAAAGACATGTTTAATGTTTACAACAAGTATTAGAAACTGAGATGTTTTTAGTTCTACTATTACAAAAGTAACATAGGAGACCGTTCTAAGCCATCTTCAAAATGCAGACCAATCTTTTTTTTTTGTATATAAACTGTACACAAAAACCAAGGCACTATACATTTTTGGATAATAAAGTATAAAGGTCGATTCGCATAGTTTCTGAAGAAATCCATGCTATAAATACAAATGCTTTGTTCAGTTTAGCACCTGAAGCAGCACTGAGAACAATTCATTAACTATTGCAAAGAGAAACTTTTCAGAGTGCGTAAGAGAGAGATACTGGTGGTATAGCTAACTCGGTACAAGCAACTGCCAACCAGCTACTTTTCTGTAGTTCTGACATGAAAGTCTTGAGAGTGAATATATATTGCATTGTTAAATACATACTTGTTCTATGTGTTTATATAAATATAAATTCTTTGTAATACACAAACTAACAAAATAACACTTTACAAAGAGAACTTCTTCAAAAACAAAAATGGCAAGTATTGTATATAGCCAAAGGACACCTGCAGCAGTAGCTCCAGAAACTACTGTTTAAGTGCATAGGAGAGCAGAGCTTAAACACATTACCTTTAAGAGTCAAAATTGAATTCCATTTCCGAAGAGTTCTCTTGGCCTTTTATAATATTACACACCTCCAGATAGGTAGTCACGAATAAAGTCGGATTCTTTCTATTTATTTGGTAAATGTGGGGTACAATTCTTCTAAAGGGCATAGAAAGTGAGAACAGACATCCCTTTAGTGCTCACTCCAACAAACACAACTTAGAAAAGTCCTTTTGCCTTCTTCAGATTAACCTGTTTCCAAGATGGCAGTGCATTGTACTCTTCCCTCGTCATCTCTAATGCAACCTGCATTTAAAACGAGAGGATGGGCCCTTAGTAAAAACACTGATAAGCAGCAAAACTGTGAAATGATGTCCCAGAACGGTCAGACACAGGTGTAGAGAGTAACAGTGCACCCACCGTCTCCTTACCTCAAAGTCCTCATCGCAAAGATAAATTTCAAGCTTCAGTGGATCAACTCCCTCGGGTAGAGGCCTAGCTAAGAGATCTGCCAGTGGATACACCGTTTTACACAGCTTGGCCAGCACATCCTCTACAAGGATTATCTGATTTGAAACATCAGCATCCTGTAGAGAGAAAAGGAAAACGGAACGCAGGATCACCATGCTGAAACCACCAACTGCTCCCGTTGGAGTCTGTAGGCGGCATGGGATCAACCTGCACTGCCTGGCCCTCGGAGCTCAAAGCCACACATCCAGGTCCCGCACGCAGGTTTACAGCCCTACCCTACAGCATCTTCATAGCTAAAACCAGGTCTGCACTCCACAGACGCACACCCTGTACGCTCAGAATCTCAGTGCAAGGCCAACTTCTGTGTTCAGTCATGACGCCAGCCCTTTCCACTAAGGAAGACCTAGAAAATGCCCTGTGCCTGGAGATGCCCCTTCCCTGGAGGCTTTTAGAGCCTTCATGACAGTCAGCTGTGACCCCACTTCCCAGGTGGGGAAGCCAAGGCTGGAGCTCTTGGAGCCAGCTGATCCTTCACGGGGCACTTCGAGTCTGGAGGACAGACAGAACTGCACATCACTGTCTCTTTCACACGACTGAAACAGCCGTTGTACTGAACTCCAGCGCACTGCCTTCTAAGGGCTGCTTCAGATAACACTGTCCTCCTGTTTTTAACAAAAACAATATGAGAAGTTACATGAAAAAACAGCTAGGAATGCCTCCGATATCCACACTCCCAGTCACAATTTGGCTGTGGTATTATTTTTTTTCCCCTGCACAGACTCCTGACCTATACTTTGTAAGTTCATCCTCTGGATTTTGGGGCTTGACAGCAGAAAAAAGCGGCGTTACTGACAACACAAGACACAATTACTAGCAACAGGAAACAGTCTGTGTAATTGAAAGATTTACCATTTCTGTGATCTCTGCGATGTCTTCTCTGTGTTCCCAGCTTGGGAACATATTAGTGAAGGTCAGAGGCTCTAGGCCAGCATGAATTAGGTAGGATTTGGGGGGCTTCTTTACATTTTTTCCTAAAAACAGTCAAAACACAAAAAAAGAGAAAAATTACAAATGGTTCTGTATTTTGCAGTATCCAAAGCTACCTCGTTAACATGTTTAATATGATCCATTCCTGAAAAGCTGAAGCAATTTAAAGCAATAGGAATAAATTTTACCAGGATTTTTTTATTTTTTAATGTAGTATGGCACCTTTTAACACGTTTTTCAGTCTTCTTAAATCTGCCTTTTACTCTATCTGACGACAAAGATCAAACCATGCTAAAAACCCCCCCCAATTACTTCCTAACACAACATATTTCTTATCTTACAAAAGCAGAGTTAGAGTAAGAAGAGTGTAATGGTCTGGAATTAGCTAAATTCAGGTCAATGAAACTTCCTGGTATGCTCAGCAGAAGTGTCCTGCCAGCAGAAAATAAAGCTTAAGCTTGAAGGCTTAATTGAGAATGTTTAACTCGGGATACTGAGGTCCAACACAATCATTTAGTTATTTCAAATTAAAAGGAATGAGATCTGAAAGTTTTTAACAGAGGTGTTGCAATAGCTGTTTGGTAATTGCTGATGATTCTCCACGACACTCCTGCTTCTTTAAAACATCAGTGTGTGCACACTCTACAGCTCATGGACACAACCCTGCCTAGGAGGGATGCTGTATCAGATTAGTGGTTAAAGTCATTATACCCCATACTGGTGAAAAAAGGCCCTGTTGATTGAATGATTTCATTCACCAAGAATTCAAAAGCACGGATAAACTCCAAAAATTGTTGGAAAGAGGTAGATGGGCAGCCAGGGACTGGGAGGAGCTGTCATTCAAAAAAATATTGTACCTTCCTCTTGGATTCAAACAAGGCCAGGCTGGACGAAGCTTTGAGCAACCTGGTCTAGTGGAAGGTGTCCCTGCCCATGGCAGGGGGTTGGAACTAGATGATCTTTAAGGTCCCTTCCAACCCAAACCATTCTGTGATTCTATAACTCATTCTCATCAAATCTTTCTTCTGGGCATGTAATGGAAAAGCTGAAGGTGTTGCAAAGTCCAGAATCAGGCGAAACTAAGAGCAACATGATACCACCTCAGAGGGCAGTAAGCTTCCCTAAAAATGGCTTCTTGCAAAATTCTGTTATTTTCTACATCCCACGTCAGAGCATCTTCAGTGCAATGAGACTTCCTCCACAGCGCATAAACCCGTGACAGAACTCCCTGGTTTTTACTGTAGTCCCCACCTGCACTTCACACCTGGCTGTCAGGCAGGAGGGTCTAAAAAGAACGCGGCCCCCTCCGCCCCACTGCCGAGCAGCCCCCCGGGGAGCCGCGGCAACACCTGTGCTGAATGCCAACGGAGAGCCTGGCTGGGCAACGCTGTGCCCTCATGGTTGCAAAACCTGACTGGTACAGGTTTGGCTTCACAGCAGGTTGGGACCAAACTGATTGGAGACAGTAGGTTCCCAGGAACCTCTGAACACTAGGGGTATGGGCTCTGTGGAGCAGTCTAACGAACGTATGACAATGTGCGTGCTTCAGTGACACAATTTAGGCAGGAGATCTATCATTTGCATACTTGACTTTAAGCACTGTCTTCCACATATTTTTCATGTTTTATTTGTTCATTCTACCATGAATGATTCAACAAGCACTTAAAACCTTTGCATTTAAAAAGTACTAGTGAATCTCCTCTAGCTGCATCGCTCTGCTAAGTGACTCAGCCGACAGGTAACAGCAGAGCGGTGTTTGCTTATCTTCCAGTACAGGTAAGAGGATTTTGTATCTAAGTGGAGAAACATTTCCACTGCATGAACTCTGGCCCCAGCACGAGCTGATCTCCCCACCAAGAATCACTGAAGGGCAAACCAGGCTCTTCCTTCTCCTGCAGTCTGCAGCTCAGCTCCCCAGACTGCTGATTCAGCAGATAAAACCACAGAAAAACTTTCAAGACATTTTGACATGTTAAACAAGATTTATGCACAAAGAGAATGGCTAGGTATATTCAAGGGATATCCAGAGTTGCTAATCAGTCTCTTTCGTACCATCATGTAGTTAAAAACTGCAAGCCAGGAAAAGAAAGAAAGAAAAGAAGGGAGGGAGGGGAAGAAAGGGACATAGATGAGGAAAGAAACAGAGAGAGAAAAATAAGAGAAAGGCATTTTAATGCTTCTGATTGCCCAACCATATTCTAGTAGTCAAAGTAATTGCAGCAGCATTGGTATCTCCTGAAATTCAATTTCTCCACCTTGATAAGTACCAACACCTAAGAGCTAGTCAGCCCTGACAGCTTGATGCAATGACATTTTGAAGTGGTTGACAGAATCCCAGACCATGAAAGTGACAGACCACTAGAACAGCATAGTTTGAGCAGTAAAAAACTGCTGGAGAAGTTCACATCAGCTTTAGCACAGAAACCGTACAGGTAGAACCGGTCTTTAAGAGTAACACACTTGCTCTGTACCTATCCAACCACACAGCCCGAAGTGCCTGAGAACCACTCCCTGGCAAAGAGGATAAAGCCACATCGGCTGCAAACTCATGGCCAGCAGTAAAGCAGGGAGCACCCAGCAAAAACACTTGTTCTGTGATACATAGGACAAACTTCAGACGCATGAGGAGTCACCGGAGAGCTTTCTGCTGTGCATCAAACTCAGATCCAGCAAATTCAATCCCGTGCATAAGGTATTAATCCCCTTTCCCATGATCAAACTTGAAGTTCAAGAAATCTGGAAAAGTATCCAAACCTCAGCATGTGTATTTGATTCCATCTCTGCTGGGGCCAGAAAACATGATTTTTATTACCAGAAGACTACAGCACTGCATCAGGAACACTGAGAACAGGATCTTACTTCCATCTCTCTCACTAGCCTGCTGAGCAACCCTGGGCACTTCATTCCATGGAGCTCTGTTCCTCCATGCTGACATTCACCTCTGCTGTGAAGCACATCACAGGAAATGATTTCAAAGAAATGCATCTTATCACTCCTGACTTGCAAAACCTGGGTTGGGGGTGGTGGAGAACAAGTAACTGGCCTCTTCTTTAGGAAGTCAGCAGTCGCTGCCAAAGACTCTTCCAATTACTGCCATCTTTAGCATCCCATTCCTAAACAAATGCTGCTGCGTGGCAGGACAGGGACAGCAGGGGCTGCACCATATAGAGCAATAATGCAGCTCAATAAAGATCACGTTTCAGTGTCTCCAGTACTGGTTTTCCAATGTCTCCTGCCAGGTGCTACCACCTCCCCTGAGTGACACAAGACAACTGCATAAAAACCCAACGCTTGCTCTGACTCCTATTCGACCTGCAGACTGGGAAGGAGAGACTGGCTTATCCTCATAAGGGTGGAATCCAACAAGGGAATCACTGCCCCTCTTCAAATATACAAATGTCTAGGGGGAAAAAAATCATAGTTACCACAGGCTATGTCTGTTGTAAAGTTTACTTGCTACAGAAGAAATCATCGAACGATTTGGGTTGGAAGGGACCTTAAAGATCATCCAGTTCCAACCCCCCTGCCATGGGCAGGGACACCTTCCACTAGACCAGGTTGCTCAAAGCCTCCTCCAGCCTGGCCTTGAACACTTCCAGGGATGGGGCATCCACAGCTTCTCTGGGCAACCTGTTCCAGTGCCTCACCACCCTCTCCATGAAGAACTTCTTCCTGATATCTAACCTAAACCTCCCCACTTTCAATTTAAACCCGTTACCCCTTGTCCTGTCACTACAGGCCCTTGTAAAAAGTCCCCCCCCAGCACCCTTGTAGGCCCCTTCAGGTACTGGAAAACTGCAATGAGGTCTCCCCGGAGCCTTCTCTTCTCCAGGCTGAACAAGCCCAACTCTCTCAGCCTGTCCCCATAGGAGAGGTGCTCCAGCCCTCTGAGCCTCTTCGTGGCCTCCTCTGGACTCACTCCAACAGTCAATATCCTTATTATGTTGGGGGCCCATAGCTGGATGCAGCGCTGCAGGTGGGGTCTCACGAGAATGGAGTAAAGGGGGAGAATCACCTCCCTTGACCTGCTGGTCACGTTTCAGTGGCATCATGAGGTCTCAACGTCTATAACCGATCAGGCTTCCCTTGCAAGAGGACATTGTTTGCCCCATTTAACCCATAGTGACTTACAGTGGGAAACTGCTCTGAACTACCAGAACATGGCTGTTACTTATGCCCTCTCTCCTGGATGGTAACCCCACACCTTTCTTCATTCATCCTCCATCAGAAGATGCAAGGTCTGTTCCCAGCCTCACATAACCTTAGATGAAGTGAGAGGAGAGCATTACAGTGTCTCAAGGGCACTTTACTAGCGCAGAAAATAAGCTGGTCAGTGTATTCTTACATGATCATCAACTGCAGCTTGAACCACCCCACTCTGAGTGGTAATAACTTTGTCTTGTAGGCAGAGCATTTCCAGCATTTCCAATGGCCACCTGTTTCCGTATGAGACTTCATCTTCAAAGTCTTTCCACCTCCCCCACTAAATGAAACCCCAGTTACATCAGCAAACAGTATCTCCATTCGGCCTACTGATACACTTGAAGCTTAAGAAACCTAACAGGAGCTAGACAGAATGCATTCAGGTTTAAGAGGCTGTGTTTTCAGAATTCACTTTTAGGGATCTA
Organism: Eurypyga helias; assembly: GCF_000690775.1. Lineage (NCBI taxonomy): Eukaryota > Metazoa > Chordata > Aves > Eurypygiformes > Eurypygidae > Eurypyga > Eurypyga helias. Next base: position 12,243 of record NW_010227297.1, read on the forward strand.
TTGTCTGAACTACTCTCCCACAGTCCGGACACAGAAGAGAATTAAAGCCTTTCCTCTGAGAATTCAGTCAGCAGAGTATGCTCACAATTTGGGAACAATGCCATTACTACACAAATGATTTGCTAAGAAAGCATGGAGAATCTGCAAATACACTGATGTTTATCAGTGCCACTGGGGAAGCCCCTGAGGACCTTTCAGCTTGGAAGAGTAAGGCATGGAAAGGTAGGACACACTCAGAGCAGCCAGGTGCAGCAATCTGTTACCTTTGCAGTACCGGAGCACCGTCTCCATGGCGCATTTCCTGTCTGTAGCCCACCTGATTCGAGCTGATCCAGCAATTTTGTTCTCCACAGGCCACCAGCCTTGCCACAGGTACACTTCATGGTGATTGTCAACAAGAAACAGTGCTACACAGCCAAAAAATAACAAATCCATCATCAGCCACTTAGCAGTTTTTGGAATCCCCTGAACAACCCTGGTCTTACATGCTCGTCAGCATCAGGACAGGATCATTTCAAAGCTTACTAATCCCTTTTGCTATTCAAACAAACCTCAGCTGAGATGAGATTCTCTGATACAAATGATGTATTTTTATAGCAAGCTTTTGAGATACATGCATGTTTTGATTAGTTCTCAGCATCTTTATCATGGAAAAATTACTGTTATTGCTTAATGCTGTATTAGTATCCCATGCACACATTTTCCTGTGATAAATCAAGCTAAAAGTGACAACAGTTACTGAATCAGTGCCCAGCACAGGATAGAGTTATCTGTTTTCTTGTTAGTTAAGCATTTTAAAGCCTATACCTGGCTGCGGGGCAGTGTAAAGATCCTCTTGCAAGAATGGCATGGAATTGATGACAGCAGGGTCTCTTGAAGGGTAAACATACTCGGTGGCTGAGAACTCTCCTGATGAACTACTGAGGCTGAACAGGCGGGGGGTGAAGTTAAACTTTCCAGGATCTTTAAAGAACAAAAATGGAGAAGATTTCTAATAGAAAATGCCAGAGATTAATGTAAAAAATAAAACAATAATTTTTTAAAAATCATCTTTCAGAGTGACTGTAAATTCTCTGTTTTTTGAAAAATCAAGAAAGACGAGCAGATGTCTTAGGGGACGAGGAACAGCTGTGAAGAACTGAGCTAAAAGGCTGGCTGCCATCAGCTTGAATATGATCCTGGCTAGTTATTATCAACCATTTGATAACTGGCTGTTTTGCAGCTTAAATGAAGCAAGCCTGTCTCTGAATTTACTTTTTAGCTGACACATTTTCCACTTGGTAAATCAATCCCCCTGCTACCTTTGTTGGCAGTTTCAAAGCAAAGTCTGGACGAGACTGTGTACAGAACTGCCTCCTAAATCCCTTCAGAAGAGAAGCAAAATGCGTTGGTAACGGCACTAGCTGTTGCTCTGTGCTGCGTTAACACAGAGGGGCTGCAAAAGGGGGAAAGAACAAAATTAAACACTCCGTTTTCCAGCACTTTCCTTCTAGAACAGTATTACTTAACAGTAGATTTTTGGAAGCATCTCTCTGAAGGGATCATCTCAGCTACCAAGAAGTTCTTCAAATGCAAAGTAAAATGTGAGTGCCAAATCCAGGAATGCAGGTCCTACCTTGCAACATGCAATCATAGGCCTTTCGATCTCTCCTTCCTAATGCATCCCAGAATCCCAAGGGCTCTGACCCTTCATCACATTCGTGTATCGTCACCTTGCTGCTGCTGTGCAGCCCTGCCTCCAGTGGACATCTACAAAACACAAAGAGAGAGAGTGAACCCAGTTTCCCTGACCCGAACACGGCTAACGCAAGCCCGCTAGCCACTCATGTTACTAGAACCCAAACACACCCTAGAGGCTTGTTGCACACTTCATGTCAACTGAGGCTTTTTGAAAACGATGGCAAAAAGTATCAATAAACAAGATCTGGAATTTCAGCAACCGTTCTCCTACCGTTTGTGATCCCACGTTCCCACAGTGGAGGTGATGCTCACAGGAGCTCTCAGTAGGGATTCTCACTGCCTGTTTTTGTAACTACTGCTGTCCTCCTTGCATGCTTTCCCAAATTCCTCTTCCTTATTCACAAGTCTTGATTCTAACACTCCTATCAACTGGGATTTAATTTGCTATTCAGATATGGAGCATCTCCCTCCAAATGGGAAGACGTCTTTTTTTTTTTTTTTGGCAAACTTTAATTAGTACAGTAGGAAGAACAAGTACGTTTGACCTTAAGCAAAAGTGATCACAGAACACGGTTTTTCCCCACTCCACCAAATCAACTACCCGTCATTCCTCCTCCTCACCAAGCATGCACATGCTGCCATTGTACTCAGAGGACAGCTTCAGTTATTTCAGCTTTGAGGCAGACTATTTTACGTAAATTGGTAGCTTGTAAAAACATCTCCAAAATGTAGGTCAGACACTCACTGTTCTTTTATTTTATTGGCTGCTGTTCTTCCTACATCCTTGGTGTGAGATTGTGCTTTGCAGCCATGCCACAGGTAGATAAGAGCCTTATTTATATTGAGGACAATCATGGATGTCCGGGAACGCAGGCTGCTGCAGTGACATGCTACTTCAAGTAAGTTTCCTTCATTGGGAACTTCTCCTCGCACGCAATATAGCCTCCAGTCACCTGGAGCAGACAGGAACAGTGCAGCAGTATTACACAGTCACACGGGATTGGAAATTCAAGACCTCTGCTCTGGAACAACTGCTCTCATACAGCTTCACATCTTGCATGCCTGTACTGTCACAGAATAAACTGGCTAAGCATCATGTTTGGCTAACACCAAGACACCCGCTTGCAGAAAAGATGCCTTCTGAAATCTTGCTAAAAGAGTACAAGTATTAAGAGGTGAAGAGCTTAACAGAGCAGAAGAGTCAAGTTTCTGCTCTGTTTCATCCAGGATAAAAAAAAAAAGGGAAACAAATACAGTAGTCCCTCTATTCAGCTCCTCTTCCCCTGTGCACCTTAGGCATAGGAGGTCACAGTCAGATGCAAACTGGAGCATGTCCAAGCTACACTTGCATTTAAATTTTCCTACCTCAACTGCAGCATTCAAGCAATACGTTGCAAAAAATAATGAATAACAAAAGCTTAGAGCTCTCCTTGGAGCAGGAGCACCGCTCATAAAAATACTCTTTTGCCCAGACTATGTAGAAAAGAATGTATATTAAGTGAACAAGCACTTTGCTTAATTAAAAAACAACTAGAACAATTTATATGCGTATCAAGACAATGAAGTCAGCTTGCCCTAGGGTGACAAAATCCATTCTATGCTCAAAAAGAAACAAACTACCTTGAAACAAAGCATTGCAAAACTGTCTCATGGGCTTCATGGCATTAATTTCCCTGTTCTACACTTTATGGCAGTTGAGACTGAATTCAAAGCCCTTCACAATAGGTGAAAAAGGATTTGGGGGCAGAAGATCTTAACTAACAGTAATTTACTTTGTGCATTTTCTTCTTCCTCTTCCCTTCTTCCAGCATGCACAATCATCCCTCCTTGGAAGCACTGCAGGAAGCACGGTGGTTCCTTCCCTTGAAGGACTTGTACCTGGAAATTGAAAGCACCACTCTTTAAAAAATGAACTAAGCATACAGACTCAGGAAAACTAGTCTCTATGGATTATTAAAGATTATACAGTTATGGCCACCCATGAAGATGGCTCTCCTTCTACTTTACAACTGCTGGCTGTTTTTTCAATTACCCTATATATCAGCATGCAATGGGTTTCATATGTGACCTGCATATTAAAAGAAACTTCTACCTAGACTCCAAAAATAATTTCCGAGGATAAGGAATACCAAATAAACTTTAAATTAGTTTAAACTATTATTTGAATTCTTTACAGGACTGGGCCATCTTACCTGATGCTCTTTGAAACTATTATGGAGATACTATAGGAACCGGAGTAGGTTCAAAATTCGCTGTAAAACCAGTTTATATGGCAACATGCATGTTCTTTGCTCATTAAACGTTGTATTTTGACTAAGAAACGGATACAGCCAATTGCTACATCAGCTATACTGCACAGAATCTCACACTCGGAATCCAGTGTATTTACGTACGTCCTCTATGAACTCCTGTTTTACTGGTCTTGTCTACGCTGCTGTTAAAGAACTAATTACAGCATTATCAAGGTACAGAAACCAACTTTAAACCTCCCACCTTGTATTCTGGTAACAGTCAAGCCACAGCATAGCCCAGCTCTGTCTAAACGCAAAGCAAGCTGGGCTGTCCTCTGTTTGAGCTTCAGACTAGCTGCCTCTACAGTTGCTAAAATCTCTGCAATCCAAGCCAATCTAGTCCATAATTACAGAGTAAACGAATTGAAAATTTCAAATGTATTTTCATGCCCTGGCCTGGCAGAAAGTGCTTGTCTCGTTCTCACCTGCAGGAAGACAGTCCTGTTATCTGAACTGTAATTGGAGTGAAGGCACAGATCTGTTTAACTGTGCTTCACCCATTCTGGCAGGGAGGGGAGAGAAGATATTCTTCTGCAGCCATTCTGAGAAATACCCTCTTTAGAAGTGGGATTTGGGAATGACAATGTGTCATGTGACAACGTTTTGAAGCTTATGTGTCTCTGGAAGTTGGAAAAAAGCTAAAAGTAATTTGGGGCTCTGGCTATTTGTACTGCCAAGAAAACCTTTGCAGAAAGGGAGGCAGTACAAAAGATAATGTGTGTTTACTGTGTTTACTGTTACCGGCCCCCCAGGCAGGCAAGTCATGGCAGGGCTGCCACCTGGGCCTGCAGGAAGCTCACCTGTGCTCCTCTCTCTTCATCAAGCTCCACTGTCATCAGTGCCGATGTCCCTTTCTCACTTACTGTGGAGTGCCTTCCTTGCCAAAAGAAATACACACATTTCTCTTTTCCAACAGCTCGTACTTGTTGCTCTCCTTTTTGCCTGCTTCCAACTGCAAAACAGAAAGCACACACTGAAGAAACTACCCTGGCTATAGGTTTAAACAGCACATGGTTTAATCTCATCTGCCAGCTCAGCACTATCCCATCCAGAACAGGAAAGATATGTGCAATTGGAGGAACATTAGGTCTCCAAGTCAGTACGTCCCTGTGCAAACTTGGCATTGTCTCACCAGGCGGATGTAAGCCCACAGGCAGAGATGCCTGGGTTGGCCAACAAAAGTGATGTAGAAAGAACTATCTGGAGAAAAATAACTGACATCGCTTGAGCCAGTTTGCATGTGAAATGATATGTCCAGTCATGTTACCAGAAGAGTGCATTATGGCTCATTTTCCACATTACACACTGTTCTTTGGCAGCAGGAGAGTTGCTGGCTGCTGAGTGATACTGGAAACAGCAACGGCTGAAAAAGCTAGAAGCATAAATGAAAAGTCTTTCTTGGTAAAGTGATATTAGAAAGGAAATCTACAGAACAAAAGAACATCAAAGCAGTATTTTGCAGTCCTAAAAAATTGTCATTATGTAACCTTTATTTATTTATTTATTAGAATCAACTCAGTATTTCATGTTGCTCTGGAAAGCAGGTTAGCAGCAACCTTTTAAAAAAAGACTGGTGTTTAGCTGTTACAATAAGCAAATAATGTTTATAGCAAGTGTAGTTGAACGATACCACCAGTTATGGAATGTTTTACTCTTTCCAGTGAATACTGAATAAACAGATCTAATTAAATCAAAGATTTAAAAAACCCCTCAAGAGCTGTAAACCAGATTCTTAAAAAAACCCAAAAAAACCCCCAAACTATTAAAACTTCTGCCTTGATTTCAGCGGCCCTGAGCAGGATCCAACTGAAATACTTAGGAGAAACCATCCTGGTTTTTTTTCAAGTGGAGAATACTCAAACCACTGATCACTTCTACAATTTATGGTTTTCACTCTTATCTGTACATTCAGCCCATCAAAGTACTGCCTCCTACATAAAGAATTATTTTGTTTTGGAGTGATGGAATATATTTTCATCCGTTTGGATTAGGAGTCTGTTTACAGTTCAGTGTCAGTGTTACCCATTTCTCCCAAGACTTACAAACTTCTGTATTTTTCTTGGATTTGCCTGTATCTGAACTCAACAATCCTGAATAAGACCTACCTACATTTTTTGGCAAGAAGCCTGAAGCTGTATAGCAATTATACTGCTTTCAACCACTTTTAATATCTTCCTGTTTGGAACAATAGCTTTTAGAGTATTTCTAACCACAAAAGCCACCTATTCTTCGTTTAATATCAGAAGGGAGAGTTCCAATGAGCATACCGAGCTGACTGATTCTCAACATTTACCTGCTGCTCTCAGGGTCTTTGTCAGAACGCTGCTAAAGTTTTCCACTTGAGGCTGAAACCCATCGCAAAGGGTTTCCAGAAGCAGCAAAAAGGACAGTGAGGGCAATGAGCTGGCAAGGGCTCTTCCTGCCATTGTTACTGTTCTCCATTACCCAGCAAAGGCTTTCCTTGTTGCTAAGCCTACCTCTCTTGCAAGCCATTCAGACCACTGTCATTAGTCCAGCTGCCTAGTAATTTTGGTGTTAAGCTGTGGGCCCAATTCTGGCTTAATGAGCTGTCCTGTGAACACGTACAACACCACTGTTGGGTAAAAGGAGAGATGGACAGTGTTACATTTGACGTATGAAAAATAACTGCAGCTTCTTTATATTATTGCTTTCTTTTAAACAAAATAAAATAAAAACCTCTACTTCTTAATGGCCTAGGAAGGCTAAATTAGCTTGTCTAACCTTTAAAACAGTTTCACATCCAAGGAAGTCTAGGACTGGATCTCACCACTGACAGCAGCAGTTTTAGCTGCACTTCTCTGTGTTTCAGTAGGATGAAATGGAATTGTTCACTAACCTGTAGTGCTCACCATGTACTTCCACTTCACCACGTATGTGTCTCCCTCATGGAACTGCCCTATACTTTGCTTAGGCAGTCTACTATAATCGAATTCCAGGATGTGCCAGACATCCACAGATGCAGTGATAATTTCAAACTGCCTCCCATCATCTCCTTCTACAAGTCCATAGCCCCGGCCAATGTTCATTCCATCCAAGACCGTGCCTACAGTTGTTTGGGGCACAGGTACCATTAGCATGACATCATATGGTTTAGAGTCAGATCTGGATTCTTCCTGTCAAAAAACACAGAAGACGTTTCTTTGAGCACAGTTTTTTTCTTCTTACCCCACAGTTTCACTCAAACATTTTGACTCCTGCATATTCCAGTACTTTGATATCTTGTCATCATTCGATGCCTTGTCAAAGCCACTTTGGTTTTGGTACTCACTGAGCTGCTCAGTACTAATATAAAGCAACTCTGTGGGTTCACTGTAAGTGGTGATGTCCTGACCCCCAGGTCAAAGCCCGCAAGGTTGAGACAGCAGTCTGGATCCCTGAGAACAAGCTTCCCTAGCTTCCATCCCAGTTAGGTCATCTAGACTGAAATATCTAGCATGCTTATTATATGCACCTTCTGGTGAAGGGATTCACTAGCATTCTTCTCATTCAGTTTCTTCAGCTCGGTCCAATCGAGAAATTTTTCTTTGAAGAGTATGGTCTCGTTATGTTCTGTGAGTCTGCCAAACACAGCCCAGTCTGGGCGTCCTTGTCCCTTTCTGTACGGAACAAAAGAAATAAAACAAAACACAGTGAAAGGGCAAGAAAACTAAGTTTCTGCAATGAGACTAAACTCAAGTTTTGATACCTGGGTATGAGGGGATTGCATTCCCCTGGGTCCAGAGGATTTATGTCACAATTGGAGTAGTCAAAAGTGCCATTCCACAAGTGTTTCGCCAGCTGGAACGCCACTTTTCTTTGTGCTAAAGTAACTTCCTTTCCATGCCACACGTACACTTCACTGCCAAAATCAAACACCAGCACCTAAAAACCAAACAAAAGAAGAACCTACCATTAGGTTAGGTGATCCTCCAGTTTCCTAGTGCTGCAAGCTGACGGTGTGTTGAACACATACCCCTCCAAATACCTGAATCTCTGCAGTGACGCTAACAACTAGCACTGCAATGCAAGTAAAGCCAGGGCAGTGGTCTGCACTGTGATGTCCAGTTGTTGGGGATGACTGGAAACAAGTATGGGGAATCATATGAGGGGTATATCTAGGTGGTAGCTAGGTCACTAGCATATTAGGGCTCTTATTACTAAAAATCTGATTCTGTTGCATGTCCGATTGCTGTCCAGTTACAGCAGCTTTCACTGACATTTAAACTTATGCTTCACCCTGCAGCCAGGGAAACAGGCAGAAACTTGAATACCTTCAAGAAAATTAATTGTGCCTTTATTTTGGAAATCTGCTATCATTTCTACTGGGATAGGTGAAATGGCTGAAAGGGAAAACTCTGCTCAGCATAGAAATAATCACGCCTGAAAGGGAAAACAGGTTTTTATTTTGTTTCGTTTTTCTCAAGTGCTACCTGTTCTGCACTTCATGACTTTGGAGTGAGCCACTGCTGAGAAAAAGGTTTACACTTCCTAAAACAGTATTTCACTTTAAAGATAACAGGATCTAATTTTTGAGACCTGCTGCACACTCTAGACAGCAAAGTGTTCAGAAGCTTTTCAGAAACACTGAGATTTCAGTGAGCCTCTCCATGTGCATTTGCAGTTACTGAAAGTCGTTATCGGCTCTATGTTCCTGCACTTACCACAGGAGCAGTAAGTGGCACGATACCTCTTTTGGTTGTAGCAGGGTACATTTTGGCACCTTTCCCCAGTAGTCATCCTCAGGAATGAGTTTATCCTCTACGAGGCGATAAATGCAATTTGTTTCTATTATTGCAGCTTCATACATTTCATCTTCTTCAGGATTTCCAGCAGCTTAAGGAAAAGATTGTCAAAAAAGTTTAACATCCAAATATCCTTACTAAAGAGAACTGACTCGATCATTTTACTGTGATAAAACATCAGATATGGTAACTGTAAGAATGCTTACACTGGTAATTTGTCTGTCCACCAAGAAGTTTCCAGAAGTCTTTGGCTGCATGGGTATGGGTATTTATTCCTTCTTCTATAGTCTGTATATAAGAAGCTCTACAGCCAAGTTCCCTCTTTGTCTGAATTAAAGTTGCAAGTTCTGAAGCCTAAGAGATGAACAGTTATCTGAACAGGATTGTTTAAGTCTTTGGAATACTTGCACATATCTTCTTCAGGGAGAAGGCAAAGGGAGATAGAATATAATAGAGCAAAGAGCAGGAGAAGTTATTATTTGTTGCACTAAATAAACAGACACCAGAGAAAACGTAACAAATACATTCATTCTTTCAATTGCCTTAAAACAAGACGTGATGTTAACGAACACGGGAATAAAAAGGACATCCTGCAATTCAGACTATTTTTTGTTTGAGTGCAACTCTGTTTCCTGAGGATATCCTCTTTTCTCTTGCAGCTTCGCAGCCTACACACTCCTATGTCAGCTTTCATTCAGTGCACAGGCTAAACCATATTTACAGGAATCCTGCATATCTACCTGCCACATGCCACTTCCAAGGCTCAATTACATCAAAGAGACATACGCTGTGACAGATCTAAAAATAAATAATAAAAAACCCCCAGCTAGTACTAACCTTTGCTTTTTCTATGACATTTGCAAACTCTCCTACCCATAAGAAACAGACATGGGGAGTTAACAACAGGAAACAGTCTCCACTGTTCAGTGACGAGGCCCTTGGTTCAACTAATCTTGTTTGAACATGTCTTCTTCCTAAAGAGAACACAAATCTAATTATAATCCTTTGACTACTGCTATCAAATGCCACGATCTAATTTATTTTGAATGAAATACAAACAATCCCAGCACATTTAACAAAATATATGGAAACAGACTGTTAAAGAAGAATGAAAAAACGTTTGTGGAAAAAGGGTTTACTCACAGGGAGTAAAATAAAAAAAATAAATGTTGCCTCCTATCAACTAATATTTATACTATTTCCTGCTCTTGCTTTAACAACTTTGTGTCCTTCTGGAAAGAAATAAATCAAGTAAATGGCAGAGAGCAGCAAAATTCCAAAATCTTCTACATTTGCTGAAGCGAAGCTATGGCACATTTTCTGTAGGCAGTAAAAAGTTTTAAGAATTTTACTTTGCCAAAAAATAGCTGTTATTTTGCAGAATCAGATACATTACCATGCACTGCGAGGGGAAGTGGAGCAAGAACACTGTCATGTCACTTCCAAGTTATACTGAGCAGTGAAGAATGGGACAATTCAAAAATTTCCACAGGAGATGGCCAGAATTCCTCAAATATTTTTGTTTTTTCCTTGAAGACACACACCAGTGGCCACAATACAAACCTTGCTGTAAGGTTTTGCATTTGTCACACAGTTCTCGCTTATTCTTTTATGTTTTGGACATAAATCTTGAGCTGGACACAGAACAAGATATGCATCCAACTGTGGTAGCAACTTCTGTATGCTACAATCAGCCTATTATGCACAGACAGTAAAAGCATTTACAGAGTCACAGAGTGGAAGGG
>NW_010227298.1:0-2803 GCF_000690775.1 Eurypyga helias
GGGGAGGGGAGGAGAGCACCTTCACTGCTGGATAATGCATAGAAATTGTTTGTAGTAAAAATGGATAATGTGCATCCTACCCGTTAGCTGATACATGGTAAGTTACTACTGCAGCTACCTTATAAACATCCAATAAGGGAACACAGCCGTTCATGCTCTGAGACTTCATTTTCCAGGAAGAAGTCGATGACTTAATCATGGAACTGCTTTAAAGCACCAAAATTAGAATTTTCTACCTTTTATATTAAAATGAAATCAGCTACTCCACTGCAGCATAAAATGCTTTTCTCTTTTCCTTTCTCTTTCTTTTTTTTTTTTTTATTTTGAACACCCTGTGACTGGATACTTGGGGAGAAAACGGATTTCATACTGTCGTGGTTAGAATGGTTTAGGACAAGTATAGTATTGCTACTGGAAGTTAATGATTATGATGGTTTCAATTTCACTGCTTTTTCATCTGAACAAAAGCTGTGCTTGGGTAGACTGTTGAAATAATTGCTGTGGAGGAAAGTCTGGAAAGAAAAATGCCTCATTGTCCCCTAAAATGAATTGTATTATATGTAAATTGCCTACAAGTGAAGTATGAGCCTGCACTAAAAGGTAAGTCTGCAAGCTCCCCTGAGCTTTGTTCTTTTAATAGTTTATATAGCGTCTATAATAATTCAGGAGCCCTAATTCTATTGAGGCTCATAAAACACTTGAAGAAGAGAAACAAGGTTGCTATTGGGGAAGCACGACTGTACTTAAACCTAGGTACAAACATTGTGGTGCATCTTCCTTGGGAAAGAATAAGAATATAGATCCAGATACGGTATTTAAACTTAGGTACAAACATTGCAGTACATCTTCCTTGGCAAAGAGTAAGAATGTAGGTCCAGAGTCTTTCAGATCCCACTCCCTGCCACCTAGCTTGGCCACTGATGTATATGCCTAAAATAAATGCCTAAATCCCGGCTAGTCATAGTCAGTTTTAATAGTGGTATTGAAATGCTTTGAGAAAAGGATTTTGTCTCCTACGATGTTTAACACAAATAATTCATAAAGCTACTGTCATTTGCTCTTTCAGTTTAAAGCGACAAACACCTATCATCTTCCAGGAAAGAAATGTGATCACTTCACACGATATTTACCCTCATGTAATGTTCGGCTGTTAGACTGAGGTGTTCCTAACTTATAGATAAACACACTGTTCTGGGAAGAGTCTTCCTCTGTCTCAAACAAGTTTACCAGAAGATGGGGTCTTTTTTTAGTTAGGGAACAAAAAGGAACATGCAAACAAATGAGTAAATGAAAGCAGCTAGGTGACTAAAAATTGTTTGGAAATCTTCAATCTGTGAAATATTTGCCTAGCAAGTGATACGTCCATGCAGTATCACGTTCCACAGGATTCTGTGTAAACTTTCTGACAGTTGTTACTGTTAAACCTGAAATTTGGAGTATAATGACAAGATTTTGTGGTGTTTCCAACCTCTTGCTGTAGGGCTGATTAGCTTCCAGATGACTTGGTTGGTTGTGGTGCATAAGGTTGCCATGGGGTTCAGAAGTCTGACTATCTTCCTGCTACTTAGCCCTTTGAAACCATGCTTCTGTTAATCAGTTACTCTGCCACCTGTTTTGGAAAGTTATTATTTACAACTGTAAAGACATGCCTTAGACTATGCCCTGATTCAGAGGCAAAAAGGGCTCTGGCAGTACACCTTGACCTGTTACTGACTCCCTTGATCTTTTCCATAATTAAACACCCAGTAAGTTTGATGGACTATGCTCTGATTCAGAGGCACAACGGGTTCTGGCAGTACCTGGATAGTACACCTGAAAGTACCTGGATGACACTGGAAAAACAAAACAAACAAACATGACAAACCCAAACAGTTAACTGAGGGGAACAGTTACAAAATCTGAGCTGCAAAAATAATGACTTCCTGTGAAATGTTAAAACATAGTCCAGGAGCAAAGTTCTTTCTGTAGGTGCAGTGGGGTTAGTTATCACCACAGAATGATCAATATCTAACAGAAGAGAGATTTAAATACCATTTCACAGCCCTGATTTACTTCTTAACCTACCCTAAACCCTTCAGTAGAATGTGCTTCAGCCTTTAAATTTCCCATTGTAGTAATTTAGTGATAGCCAAAGAAGAAACAGGGCTGTGGGTTTTTTATTTGCTAATCTGAAGAAAATACTGAGACACTTTCTGCTTGAAAGAACACATCAGCACAATGAAACAGAAACAAGGACCAGATTTCTGAATTCTGTAAAGAATTGAATTCAGTGGAAGAAGCAAGTCTTGGAATATGGGATGCAAAACAGCAGAGTCAGCAGCCTGTGATTTAAATGAAATTAAAATAGAGGTGTAAAACTGTTGAAGATGGCAGTACTGAAATAAATGCAAGAATCAACACTTAGAATGGCAACCCCAAACACTGTTGCTTGACTTCTTATTTGTGCAGATACAAATCTGTCCCATTTAAAAATTAAAATGTTGGTTATTGAAACTGCGTCCTGAATAAGCTGTCTCACTCTTGCATTTTGTTCTAGATGGTAACATGTAGATGACAGATTTTTTTAAAATTCCAATTTCATTTCAGTGTGTATTTCTGTCCTGTAAGCTCGTGGCCAGTACTGTAGCTATATTGGAAGGTGGATTTCTCATGAATGTTACTTTGGCTTAAGGTCCCTCAGTAAGATACCTGTATCTTTACTAAACCTTGTTGTAGTCCTAGCTTTTCTCTCCCTGTATCACAGCATTTATTCCCAAGTACCAAAAAGTCTGCTTATAACAAACAGGTTTATTATGGGGGGGGG
>NW_010227298.1:2834-9503 GCF_000690775.1 Eurypyga helias
GATAAAAAGTAGAATAATTGCACCTGAGTATAAGCATGGTGGGTAGACTATATTGCGTAATTAGTCCTGGCCCAAGGCAGCTTAAGTCTTACACTTAGCTGACCGTATGAGCACCTGAGAGGATCATAGGGTGAAGTGCCTCTCTCTCTGCAGGCATTTCACAGAGAGGTTACCCATGGGCTGTCCCAGGTGAAGGCATTTCCAGAGGCCCCCTGCTCCTTCTGGATTCCCATCAGGATGCCTCTAGTTGTAAATGACTAGCATTGCAGCATAATGTTATTGTTATTTTATACACAGATGACAACATTTCTCAATTACGTTACTGTGACCGTGGAGTAAGTTGCTGTTTTTGTTGCTTTTTTAATGGTTGTGCATGTGTTATTTTCTTTTGAAATATATATAGGGGTTTGTGTCTGTATCAAGGAATTTTATACATAAAATATAAAGTGCTTTCATCGTTTTCATTCTTCCTGTTAACATTCCATATGTCAAAAGATGGAACTCAACACAAGCCTGATGTTTGCAAATTCATATGCTGTATATAAGTGACCATGTCTGTGTAAGACCAGCCGGAATGTCAGTGTAAGTTGATATTCCCTCACGATAGACCAGGGCCATGTTTGCTAAATGAAGTACCAAGACTGTGTTGCTCATGAAAAATTTTTAAATCCAAGGAAAGGGTTAGAGTCATTGGCTGCATAATAGCCAAATGAACTTACATAACTGGACTCAAAACACCTTAGCTGCCCTGCTTCACTAGCTAAGACACTTTAAAATGCAGCTGCACTCGAATTGGTTTTACTCTCCTCCATATCCACAGCCAGCCATCCTCACCATGATTTGGTTTGCTGTTAGGGAAAATCAACTGTTTTGAAGTTCTTTGTTTGGGGGTTTTGTTAGGTTTCTGAAGTTGTTTTGATAGGATTGTGAGCACTGTTGGTGGCAAATCACTTTTAACCTACTCTTCCTGATTCATGTACTTCCAGGTTCTTGCTATAGCTCCTTCTGATTATGCAACAATCAAGTCAATATAAATGGAGCTAATGTGACCTAAAGGATAAACTGAAGCCACAGTTCAGGATGGGGCCCTACTCACAGAACTTCTCTCTTCTTTCAGCTTCATTTTCCCACTGCACCATCTCAATCCTTTATCCCGTGTCCAAAAGGTGTCATTAAATATTTGGCAGGCATGCTTAGAGATGTGTATTTGGGCTTTCATGCTGCTATTAGTCATTTATTCTCTTACATGTAAGGACCTGCAAATAAATAAAAGACCAACAGCTGTAATAGTTCAGTGGCTTCTCAGCAAGATTTTCTAAGCCCGAGTTTGGAAATCTTATTATGTTAGGAAATGGCCTCGAGATACAAGTTCATTTACTCAGAGTTTCAGGTAAGCAAACAGCACTAGTTTTCCATACCCTCCACTCTATCATATGCAAGTGCTCCCTCATTTGTTTTGGTCCAAGTGTTCCAAGTTAAAAAGCCACATTTTAAAGGGCGATACTACAGATCACAGAGAGGGTAGGAGAGGTAAAACATCTGCACATGCTCCAAATGCAGACAAAACTCATCTTTCAGTGGTTCAGAGCACATTGTCTGTGTCCTGAACTGCCCTTGGTTGCATAAAGCAGCAGTGGGAGTGCCAGGTTCCAGACCCAGCTGTCCTTGCTTCTTCAAGGGTGCCTCTGCCCCATCCTTATTTTCGCCAAACTCTGGAGTGGCAACAGCTTCTCCTCCTCCCCAAAGGGAGGGAGAGCCAGGGAGGTGCAGTAACCCTTTGTCTGGGGCCTGAGCAGGCACTGCACAAGGTGCAACTCCATCACATTTTGTTAGCAGACAAAAATAGTTGAAGCCTAGACATAACCATACCTATTTTTATCTTACAGCAAACAAACACTGCCTCAAATTATCTAGGCACTCCAATATGCTTCTACAGAGGTGAAAATACACCCACCACCAGACTTCATCCTTGATCAGGCTATTAAAAGCCTTCAATTGCTGGCACTTCAGCTCAGGAAGCCACTGTGTCGCACCCATGCCGGACAATAAAAGCAGATAGAGGCAAGAATATCTTTATTCTCTAATACTTCTGCTCCCAGACCTCAGAAACACCCATACTCCATAATTAACTCCTTTGTAGCAGCTTCAGCTGGCCTTTGCTTCCTTCTTTTCATTCACCTCTCCTCCTGGTAGCACTTTAAGAGTCTGTAGCAAACCCCCACTATGATTTTCTTAGAGCAGTTCCCACGATTTGGAAAGCTGCATGTGAGGTTGTTATTTTGTAACTAACTACAGTAAAAGGTTATGCCAAGAATCTATCTTTGCAGAGCTTATTAGTATTAGAGAAAGAAAGTCAATATATGCATAGACTGCTTCTTAGTATAACTAGCATTCTCGCTTGGGCTAAAAATAGAGGGGTATTTTTAAAAAAACTGACACAAGAATGTCACTATTGACTGCAAGTCCTAAGCAGTCAAGGTAACTTCCACTTTTTTTTTTTTTTTCTGTTAACTGCCCCTTTTAGTGCATGTTTTACTAGCACCAGTTAAGTTGCTGACATCTGTTTATTTTTTCAACCAAATTCAATTTAGTTAGGTGGGTGTAGGCAAAGGGATTGTATAAAATTCCTGCGTTTTCCCAGAAGTGGTCATTGCGGTTTTTTGTAAGTCTGTTGTTCAAACACATCTCATTGATGCACAGCTCTGTCCTAGATGTGAACAGGATCTGAAAATCCCTGCCCCTCACTCTCTCACCTGAGTTGTCCAAGTGTTGTGTGCAGAGAAGTAAAGCCTTGGTTTTTTGGAGATCAGATGCATACTTTTGGTTTTTAAAAAACTTTTGTGTATGCAGGGTTACAGCCACAAGCATAATGTATAGGTTTTTTGTTTCCTATTTCAAGGAAGGAGCCATTCTCAGCTCACAAAGGTAGTAACACAACCAGCTCAGGAGTCTGATTCAGCTTAATAAACTGTGGTTAACCACAATCTTCCAAGTGCCTTGGCTTCCTGCTCGTGGGAGCCTATGTCTGAAAGCGATTGCCAGATAAGTCCTGGCACTTCACAAAATCTGCTGGAGAGAAAAGGTGGCCAGGACAGTCTAGCAGGACTGAGCCCTGACATTGTCATCATGATCCATGTGAACAGGAGTCCCTGCTGCCATCCCTCTCAACAGCCCTGTTCGGGCTGCCCATGCCCCTCCAGCAGTCTGGCAGGGCTGTGGGAGTCCTCGCTGTACCTGCTGTGGTGCTACCTCAGCCCATCCTGCCCCATCCCATCCTGCCCCATCCCAGCAAGTCCTTCAGCCACAGCAAGCCTCTCCCTACAGTGACAGCATCTAAATAATAGCCATTTTTTTCCACTCCCCCCCCGCCATGCATTTACATGGGATTTCAATATAAAGAAATCACAAATAGAAGGAAATTAAAGTAGAAGAAACTAACTGGCATCTTAAGATGCCTTTCCCAACGCTACAAACTAAGGACAAAGCTACCCCATTTGTTTAGTTCATCAGGGACATCAGCTAGTCCCAGAACAAGTTTTCAGGGTCAAATAAATATTTTGGGCAGGCATGTTTATTATACCTGCACTGATAATGCTGAGCTCTAGCACAGAGTGCTTTGACCTTGTCCTGCTGAGCACTAGAGCACAGAGGGACTTTTGAGTAGCCCAAAAGGCTATCCACTGGGCAGGGATTTTTACAGTGCCACAGGGGCTGTCTATGCCACACTACCAGTGTGAAGCTGGATGCAGTTTCAGTAAAGTGTGGATGTGGTCATCTGCCAGGCCCTGCGTAGACCAACCCAGCACCTGCCAGGGTGCACCATGAAGGGCACAAGCTTTTATGCCCATCACTCTGCCTCTGCTGGTCTACATGATTCCAGGGAAAGTGAATAAAAGATGGAGAAAAGGTTTGAAGTTGGCCAGGCAGAGCTGAGTCTGCATGGGGGCAGAAGTGTCCCCTCCACCAGCATTACTCCAGCACAGTCTCATCGTATCACATTCACTGCAAGTGCCAGGGAAGATTGAATTTCCCCATGGGAAATAAAGCTTCTACCTGTATGCAGAGGCAAGGTACAAATGTGCCACCAAAGCACACAGAAAACCATGCAAGCTGCCATGTGGATTACTCCAGCAAGGAAGTGTTGTGTCTCTGGTCCCTTTTTTGATTTTCAAATTGATGTTTTTCCTTTAAAAGTGATGAAGACAGATAGAATTTCTGCAATATACAATTGTCCTTTATAGGGCCTCCTCGTGAATTTGGCTCATATCTGACCTGACTTGTGAGATTTTACAATGAAGGTTTTCCTGGTTGCCCATCCAAACTACAAGAGGAAGACAACAACAATATAGGGGAAGAATGCAAAGAAATGTATTTCTTGGCAGGGAAAGGGTGGGGATTGTTTTTTTTTCCTGTCTGTTTTATGATTTTATAGAGGTTTTCAACCAGGAATTTTATGTCATGTTTAGGTGATCTGACTTGCAAGCAGCAATAGATAAGAGCATTTGTTCTATTTTTATGATGATATGTTAAAATGTTAAAAAAAAGGATTCTCAAAGCCCAGTGTCCCAATATTTTAACTTCTGGTGTCATGCTCGACTGTTATTTTATTACTGAAAAGGCCACAGTCCCCTAAAGGTGATTACCCTCTGCCCAGTAAATGGAACAAGGGAAGTGCAGAGGGGAGTGTGGGAACTATTCACACTGGTGAGAGACACCACACAAATAATTTAATTTTGTCTGATTATTACTTTTCCTTGAAACTGATTTTAAGGATAGTGATGCTAATGGAAAAGGTGACACTACATTATTCACTATAGATTTCAGTCTGGGAATCGGGGACATGTTTAGGCAGCTAGTTAAAAAAAAAAAAAAAAAAGAAACTACTGTGCCGCCCAGCACATAATGAACAGGTATGACTCAGTCACTGGATGTTACAAAGAGCAAAAATGTGAATGTTTCAGAAAGGGATTAGACAAACAGTGAGCTAAACCAAACTTCCCTGCTGCAATACTGTCTTTAAATTTCTTTGACTTGGCTGAAAGTGGGAGAGGCTACAAGGGAATGCTCATGTTGTGTCCTGCAGTCGTCCTGCACATCCATGTTTATCACCCTTGCTGGAAACAGGGGAGCTGTGCTAGATAAACCTTTGGTCTGACCCAGATCAGTCCCTCTTACATCCTTGAATAAGACTGAGAGCAGTTGTTTCCACAGGAGGACAGATGGGATGAGCAGTGGCTGGTGTGCCACTGAGGACATACCTGCTCACAGCTAGCTGGAATTGATATTCTTTATGAATTATCATAGGAGCTGTGTTTCTTGCAGCTATGAACCTTCACCCACGTGCCAGGAGGTTGAGATTTGTGTAAATGGGGGCTGAGATTAAACTTCAGCTATCACTTTACTACTTCCAGATTTTAAGAAGCAAAATATCTTTTGTATTTTGAGATAGTACCTTGAGGACAAAATATGAGAGGAAGAGGCACCACTCATATTTCACCTGGATTTCATGGCATTTCTGTCCATATTTTTAGGTTAACTCCTAAAGGACTGTTTTAATCAGAATTAATGCAAGAACGCACTCATGAACACATTACTTTGAAAGGAAGCTAGCTAATTACAGACTACAAGCATAGACCAGGCAACTTTTGTTTTGCATTTTAACTATGCTCTTATGAACTATAAACCTATTAAGATCAGCTATAAATGATTCAGTATGTGGTCCTAAACCAATAAGAGCCTTCGTATTCTTCTAAATAGCTATGGAAGAAGACTGATGAAAATTACACTGGTAATGTGTTCATGATTACTCAACTTTCGTTTAAGCTTGCAAATTCTGTGTTCACCTGTGCACCCTGTGCCTGCATCAACTCACGGTAATGAAAACAGGTAATTGCTCTCCAATTTTCAAATTGGCTCACAAACCATTTATACCATAACAACTTTGCTCACAACTAGGGTTTATATGGCTTTAAACAGGAAACTCTCAACACCGTATTCTATGAAAGTGTCACAGGAGCATTTCTTACTGCTATTTTCCAAAATAAAATGTTAAGTAGCAGAATTCCTATGCTGACAGCTGAAATTGCCCTTCGGTTAAGAACAGTAGTCTGTAAAAATTTTTCTTTCACTTGTATTTTCTCTGTAGTTTGTATGATTTCTGCTGATAAGCTTGTTCATGAAAATACAGAATGGTTTTATTTCTTGTGCACATTATCTTGTAACAACTTGCACATAATTCTCAAAAGTTCAGCATGCAATTCCTTGGTGCGTAGTCAGTGGTTCTCATAGAAAGATAGAATGGTTTGGGTTGGAAGGGATCTTAAAGATCATCTAGTTCCAACCCTCCTGCCATGGGCAGGGACACCTTCCACTAGACCAGGTTGCTCAAAGCCACATCCAGCCTGGCCTTGAAGATGGACAGGGATGGGGCATCCACAGCTTCTCTGAGCAACCTGTTCCAGCGGTTATCCATTCTCACAGTGAAGAATTTCTTCCTGATATCTAATCTAAACCTCCCCACTTTCAATTTAAACCCATTACCCCTTGTCCTATCACTACAGACCCTTGTAAAAAGTCCCCTCCCAGCTTCCTTGCAGGCCTCCTTCAGGTACTGGAAGGCTGCAATTAGGTGACCCCGGAGCCTTCTCTTCTCCACGCTGAACAAGCCCA
>NW_010227298.1:9683-19645 GCF_000690775.1 Eurypyga helias
TGCAGCCCAGGATACGGTTGTCTTTGTCCTATCATTTTAAGGAAAGTCACTTCTGGTGAATTTCAGAGCTGCTGAGGCTTGCGCGATTTTTATGCCTAAACTTTGAAAAGTAAGAAAGTGAAGAAAAACATATTAAAGGAGATATGACTCTGCATGCCTGCTGCCAAGCACGAGAAGAATGTATTTCAGGATAGTCTAGACACAAAATAATAAAAAGGTTTCTGAAGCACTGACTTTGATTTATCAAGCCAACAAATCTGGTAATAAAGATACATCAAAAGCTGTAAGAGTTTTGAATCTGGAAGAAGATCCCCTAAAATAGTGTTATGCATACTAAGCAGAGTTTGCACACTCCTATGATGGGTGTGCCTAAGTTCCTAAGGGGACAGGTAAGTGCTGTGTGTGTCCAACACTTTGCTGTGTATTATGGTCTTCATTGTAAACCTTCATTAGTCAGTTTGCCACCTTTCTCCTCCAAAGTCAAACACAGAAAGAGATACGGGTTGATGTAAACACAAGGCCTCTTTATTTTTTTTCAACAGTACATGACTTCTCATTTAGCACGATCAAAACCAAGCAAAACAGTAGAAATTGCATATACCATTTTTCCTAATATATCGCTCTTCTTTGAAACTATGTGACTACAACAGGAAGGATAAATTCAACATTACTCCACTTAGGCATTTTTCACAAACAAAAGAAGCAGTGCCTAAGCACAATAGGCGATGAGCAGACAAAACCAAGGGCCAGAATCAGAAAAGCTTACTCCAGTGAGATGTAAACTCTGGGACAGTACATTTGTCTTGTAGCCAGCGTTCAAACTTCCTCAGATAATAAGTATGTGCAACCATTTTTTAAAAGCTTCATCAGCAAAAGCTGTTAAAGGAACACACAACCCAGCTCTGAAGCCACAAGGCCAAATAGGACACAGAGACCAAAGCCTTCAGTTGTCACTAACATTGGTCCTTTCTACTGAAAGCTTGTGTCCAGGGAGTTTTTATACCTAAATGCCCCTAGGAGCACCTGGCTAAGCAAAGTCTTTGTTGACTTAAGTACAGATCAAGGTAAAACATTTTTATGTTTTTGTCAGGTGCTCACAGCTTATATCCTGGTCTTGGCTGGGTTTAATTGTTAGCAGCTGACTCAAGTCATTAAGCTAAATCACCTAAGAGCTGTGCAAACATAATAACATCTACCTGATGGGAGAAATCTTTTGAGTTGAAGCATTATTAGGTGGGTGCCTTTTAGCCTTATCCTTCTCTCCCAACTCCACTCATGAAGCATAGTTATTTTCAAACTAAACCCATGCGTATGATGAAACACAAACTAAAGCCAGAATTAAAGCAAATACACACTTCTGAGTCCTGACCAGGGAGGAAGTGTGAGTCTAGGCATGACTATTGCATTCCCTTCTACAGAAGACACTTGCCTCTGCAGAAGCAACAGGGGACCTCATTGGTTGGAGCACACTGCAAAATTCAAGGCATCTTTCAAGAATGAATTTCCACCAAAATTTCCAGGAAACTGGCCTCCAAAAAACTAAGCCTTTTGAGAAAAACTAACTGTTCTATTAATTTTACACAACAGATTGTTGTTGATGTTGCTAATGTCCTTTTGGCTTCTTAGGAACTGTTTTTGTTGCTGCTGTTACTGAGTTTTGTACTGAGAGCCTTGCAGATGTCATTTGCTGACTCCTCTGTTGAAAGAAGCATGAATTGTTGCACATATAGTACAAGGGCTTAAAAAGAACCCCAACTTTAAGCCAAAGTTCTTACTACCCAGAAGTTCACCACTGAGTACACGCTTATGTAATTGAAAGTGTGCTGTGCCCTCTACAGTGTGCTTAACTTCCAAACAATCTGATTTTTCAAACTGCTTATTTTCAGTTATTCTAGTCACACCAGATGCTTGTCTTCCTGTACAGGACTCAGTCATCACTGCATTATCAGGCACATGACAGGGGACAGCATTCAGATCATGCAGCAGCAGAGATTTTTCCTTGGGACCAGACTGGTTCAGTCTCTTACCTGGCCATTGCCAGATGTTTCACAGGACATGTGGAGATAAAGTCTTACGTGCCCTTGCATTAGGTTTTTTTGGAGTTGTTGCAGGTAATTTAGATGTAAACCTTGAAGCAGAGGTTGAGAGGCTGAAAAGCATTATATAATTATGCTATGATAAGCTACAATTATTTGGGCTTGTATTATTAAACATGCAAGTAACTGCTTTAGAAATCAGCTCAGATGTTCAGCCTCAGTACCTTTCAGAAAAAATGAGGTCGATGATTTAACAGAACATTGCGTGAAAATATACCCTCTTTTCTGAATGTTTCCCACCCAAAACTTCACTGATATGTCATCTTGTTTTTACAAGCTCCTCTGATCTAGGGTTTTCTACTTTGCATTATTTTGTATTCTGCTTTTCAATCTCTTCTTTCCCTTTTCAAATCTCTTCAGAAATTCTTTTTGTTTCCCAGTCCTTTCTCAAATTTTCAAAATCCCTTGACTTTTTTTAAAAATACCTTCTACTTGCACACTATCATTTTAGACATGAGACAATCACTGCTATGCACAGGGCTGCAGATAAGGCAGCACCGTTTATTCATAAAAATACGGTATTTTAAAAGCTATCCACCTTATCATCTGCTATGGATTGCTCCTGGAAATGCTTAAAAAAATAATTTTAAACAGCTTTTCTAAGCAATGTACTCCATATCTTTTCCTTTTAAAACTGGGATATGCTTTGAAAAAACTTGGGCTTTTTCAAGACTTGCATATTCTTTTTAAATGTGTGATCAGGAATAGTTACATTTTCATTTGCTCAGTAGAACAATAAATATTTAGCAAAAATTATTACCTTTTGCTCATCTACATTGCATAATTATGATTAAAATTTACAATATTAAAAATGTTCAGTACATTGAAAAAATACACATTTTTCCCCTACAAAGATTTCTGTTTGCACAAAAACTACAGAATAAATATAAACATTAGGCCAAGGCAACATTTTAAAGTGCAGAACTCCACTTGCAACACATGAATAATTCAAATAACGCTGCATAATGCATAGGCGATACTTAATAGCACTTCATTAATAATCAAAACCTGAAGTGACACAATGAGATCAACATATAACAATAATTCAAATACATTCCAATTATAATAAGTAAATGCTCATCTGAACATAGAACACCTTGAGTATGTTGTCCCAACAAGCAAGGTTTCCACAAACTACCCTTTTTTTTTCTTTGCTGAACGGTGTACTAACACTGAACACAAAGACACTTTAAGAAACAAAGAACCCATCTACATTCTGGCAAGAGAGCTAATGGGCAGTGACATCTGGAAACACTTGTGTGTACATTTCCCAGAGGTTTAATCTTAAATCAGGAACACTGTGTCAATTTACACTGACTGAAAACTATCCCCTTCTTTTCTTCCATTTACTCATCTCTCCTTAGTGTTTGGCGTGTTTGGCTGCCTGATTTTCACCTTTTTTTTTTTTTTTTTTTTAACGGAGAGTGTGAGAGAGGGAGAGTGGTTTCTTTGTCTTCAGCAACTAAGGTCCGTGACAATGAAGATGGAGGGGGAATAGTCCAAGCTCTAGCCTCCATTAGCATCTTGGTTTGAGACAGTGCTGTTCTGAAGCAAATTCCCCATCATCTTCCCTTACTGAACCTTGGTTCAGCTTGCAGAATGTTTTGGTACACAAGGATTAAGATTATTTTGGATGGCACTACAGTGGAGGCTCAGCTGCGTGCCAGATATACTGCAGCTTCTAAAAGAGACATAAAGAGTCTGAAACAATTATTTGGCCTGCTTCAAACTGCCTGTGCAGTGGAGACATTTATACAAGGAAGCATACTATATGTAGTTTTAAGATGCATATAATGTAAATGTCTCAGCAGTAATTGCTTCCATCTATTGACCCTCCCCTACTGCACCAAGTATCTTGGCAACCAACACATAGCCAGAGTCACAAGGACCACAACTTCACAGTGGGATCCTCATTGACTTTCCAAAAATTGCTTCAGAGAAGTTTGGCTACTATATCCTCTGTATCTCCTAAAACCTTAACATTTCTGTGCATAAGCCATCTTCCACTGCACAAGATTTTTGGACTACCTCAGGAAACCCTGCCCTTCAACTTTTTTTTTCTGGCATTACAGTCTTGCTCCATTAAATTCTATTTAAGATGTTGGTGTCATTGAAAGTACCTTCCAGTTATTTGTTATATTAATTCCTCCACTGGCTTCCTCCCACATAAAATTCAGGCTTCTTTCCTTTACCCCTAAGCACATCAGCATTTAGGGGAATGCTATCCATCTTGATCCCAGCTCCTCCCTATCCTGGGCATTGCAGGGTGGTGGAGGCAGCCCTGGCACTACCAGCAGGCAGAGCTTCTCCTCTAGCTGCGATTCTTAAGAAATTGATTCTCCGTTTCTAGGTCAGGATATTGTTTGTGTATTAGACACTAGTAAAGCTGTACTCAAAAGGCTGAGTTCCTACCTTGTACCTGAATTTAACAAGAAATAAGCTGTGTATGATGCAGACAATATTTATGTACAAAGCTCATTGTCAGCTGTTATCCTAGGGACTCCCTTTGCAACTGGCCTAGCAGTATATTGTTGAACTTCAAAGTTTTTCTGAATTCCCAGTTTGTAAATAAGCAACCCATCCTTCCCTGCAATTCTTTTAAGAAGAAATGCTGAATCCCATTCTTAACAACACTGCAAAATAGTGGGCAAACAATGAAGTCAGAGACAGTTAAGACTATCACTAAAATAAAAGTGCTGATTTAATTCATAAATCTGGGAATTAAGAAGTAGAACACAAACATACATTGCACACAAGGCTGTGTAATCTTTCTCTGCCCCAGAAAACATTACTGAAGGAAAGCCAAAGCTGAAAACCATGAAACTCCCTAAAAATAGTTTCGAACAGTAACTGAGACAATTAAAATGTGTCTCACAGAACTTTGGGTTTGGAATGTGAAATTTGGTCAATGACATTCATGTCAAAATTCATGAGGAAAAATGCTCTCTGAATCAGGAAACCAAGTTAAAGATCTTAAGATTATATTTTCCAAGCAAGTGTGCTACTGTGTAGATGATTGAGACACAGGAAAAAAAAATGGTTAAGAAAATCTTAATCCTTAAATCTTGACTCCTAAAGCCTTAGGAATCATTGCACATAAGGGATATGAAGGCTGTACCTCCACAAGCACATGGCACAGTGCAGTGCCCTGTGAAGACACCTGAGCTAGTTCCCAACAAGCAATCCACATAGCTGCATGCAGGTGGTGTCTGCAAAGCCAACATCCCCTGCTCTTCTGTAGGGCTACTCAGCTTTGGCAAAAAATCCCCATACTGTAAAGACTGTACTGCTTTAACCCATGTGAGCTTTTACACTTCCACTTGACGCTATACTGCCTCATGTAGGCATAACCATAATGGCATGTAAGCTCTGAAAATGGGCCAAGCTTTTTCTCAGAAGTAGACAAGAAGTGAGACTTCAGTGCAGTGACCTCCCTTGTTCTGTGAACAGGTGGAAGTCCTATGCCTTCATATTGCCAGGCAGTGATATAAGTGTGAAAATAAAGCTTAGTGAAATCTAAGGAGTTTGAAGCAGGCCTTAAAACCATGTTCAACAAGTTGGTAGTAACGCAATACTGTATTGTCTCTACTGACACTGAAATTAAAGTTTACAAACTCTGTGTTGCAAAAATATAATAACAAAACAAGAAGCAACCCCCTCCTCAAACTAATGTCACAATAAAGAAAAGTCTCTGATCAAAAGTAGGGAAATATGCTTTTTAAGAAACAAAAGTCGGACAGCTTTTCTAAATAAAAAGGGCACATTTTTAACCTGGAGTTGTACTAGGCTGGACTTACGGTTGTCACTTTGAAGGACACAGAAGAGCACATTAAAGCTGGGCTGCTTTTTCCAGTGACAGTTACCACCCCAAGTCAAAGGTGGTCATGGACAAAACCAGTCCATTTCTCTCGCAATTTTTTTAAACCCATTAATTTCCCTTACAGAAAGGAGAAGGAACATTGTTTCATCCTACCTGAAGAGTCAGGAGCAAATGAGCTTAGGAAGGTTCTGCAGGAGGCTGAACTAGATGAATCACTCCCTCTAGTCAGAAAAATCTCTTCATTTTTTTGCCATCAAGTAGCCTGCCATCTTAGTGCCTGCTTCTAATTTAATGTATTTCATAAGCTGTTGCTCAGCTGAAGATAATTCAATAGAGGGGTGGAAGATGAAGCTGACCACTTCTAGACCAGATCAAAATCTGTGGAAATGCAGTTTCAGGAGACAGCATCACAGAACAATGCAGCCCTTCCACTCTCCCAGCCTGTCTCCCTGTGATTAATGCCCCATTTCTTATTTGTTTTTTTCCACCACTTCTCTTCCGTCTGACTATGAATGACAAACCTTTAATTCCCTTTTATCTTTGATAATAAGGACCCTTATTTATTTATGAATGCACACTTCTTATCCTATTTATCATTAAAAAAAACCTAAATTAAATAATTGCTTTAAAAAAATAAGCTCCTAAAGAAAACTGAAACATGTTCTAAATGCTCCAAAACGTCACTGATTTTTCTGTACTTGGTGACAGAATTATGACAATTGCATTCTTCCATTGTATTATCTGCAAAATCCATTTACTAGCACTGTCCTTTTTTTGTAATTCAGGTGCACTATAGAAAAGGAGAGTCTCGTTGCTCTTCGTAATGCTACCTACACTATTATTAGTAAGGAACAGCATGTGTCCTCTTTAATTATGGTGTTTACCAAATCCCTTGTAAATGTACACATGCTATTTTTAGACAGAAATTGAAATACCTGTTTCCTGGAGAACTGTGATGATTTTGGTAAGGTAGCTCTTGAAAAGTCTAAAAAAATTTCTAAGTTTTAAAACATTAAACAAAAATGAGGTGTCATTCCTGAGGATCAGGCACTGTGTTTAGTCAATCTTCTCCAAATCAGATGCAGAATGATCAGCGGAGTATTTTGCAAAAGGAAAATGGATTTATACTGAACTTGAGAAAGGAACCACTTGCTTTCCAGCCACATACACTTCAGAAATATTCCGATCGTCACCTGAAATAATGTGGTCAAACAAGAGACTTGAACATGAATCTACACACTGATTTAATTAATGCAAATTATGCAATCCATAAAATCAGTTTTGGAATACATAATTTTCAGTAATTTTTTCTTACAACTGAGAAAGTTTATTTGGAAAGAAATAGTCAGGGTTACCACAAAAATGACTGGATATTTAAACTACCAATGTTTTTTTGTAAGAAATTAACATAACATTCAGCTGCTGCACTGATTTCCTGGGTTTTCTATATATTTAGTAGAGTCAAACCCTGAAAACATTATGTCTATACAAAAAATGCATTGTTGCTGAGTATCCAAAATAACTCAGGTACCAGGCAACAGCAAAGTTGGTTTGCCTCTGCCAGTCTATCAAAGAGAAATGTCTAATTAGAGAATAACACAAATAGGGTCAAAACTAACACGTAACATCTATATAGCAACATAATGGGCAGTGCAGCTCTTGGTCCAGACAATGGCCTGTAAAGAATATCTATTCTCTTAGGGGGATTGGATTGTTTGGGTTGGGTTTTGTTTGTTAGTGAATGAAAAAACCCACAATGCCATCAAGTCTGAAGAAGTCCTTCTGAGCTGAACTGGTTCTGAACTGGCGATTACCATGTCAGTGTTACTTTACTGTGTAATATGGTTTAGCTCATACTGTAGATAAAGGTAGGTGTGGTAATACATGTGACAAACTTGGTGTATCTGATCATGTTAAACTGTCATTTCAACTCTGTCACAAAGAACAAAAGTTAAACCACTTAATTCTAACTTAGTATTTATGAATAAATATTAATAAATTTAAGTAAATGTATATTTAATGTAAATAAGTATGAATATTAATGAATTGGTGATACAGTAACGTTTATATACACTGTATATAAATACATTCAATTACTGTAAAAAAACTTAATATTAACCTCCTCAATAATTTAGGCAATTTTTGAAATATTATACAAGAAAATTATTTTTTGAGGGCTGAGAATCAGAGCATACCTAGATACAGGAACTTCTGGAGAGTGTCCTATGAAAAAAATGGGAGAAAGCCAAATTAAGAATTAAGAAAATTAAGAAAGCAGCATCTGCTATACCAGATCATAATTATTTGAAGCTTGAAAGAATTGACAAAAAATCGTTTTCCCAAATATCCCTACTAACAGTAAAATCAATGCTGAATTGCACACTGTCTCATAAATAACTTTCAGTATGGAGGGTGTATGTCTCACTGCACAAGTTTAACAGTATAAACAAATTTATGCCTAAAACATAACACTTCTCTTTCTTTTAGAGTTTTCAAATACATTTACTTATTGAAAAGTAAGACAAAATTGCAAGCATTTTTAGAGTCCTAAGAACTGCTGCTTACTTAACTACAAAGGCTTAGACTTAAACGGGATTTTTTTTTCTCCAGAATTATTTGAATTAGGAAGTAGATTTAAAATTTAAAGGATTTAATCTAAACCAGTTTACTTTGTCTGAAACAGACTGGGGAACCTCACCAGTTATGCCCACCATTTCTAAGCAAATGGTGGCATCCACAACAGAGAGGGTGATAAAATAGTCTGGCCACATCAAGGAATGGTTGTTCATTAGCATTTTTAATAATAAAAGGGTGCACACTGTATGAGAAAGTGGGCCCGTTGCAGAATGCAAATACTGCTTATAGGTTTGCATAAAACCTGTGCTTTCAACTCGAATTAGATGTCTTGAGTTCTTACTTAAATTTACAATAGCAGTGTAGTCAAGGTACCCAAGCCTTTATCTGAGAAACAGCTGCCATTTTCCACTCAATGTTCAAACTAGAACTAAATTGCTTTTTCTTGGCTGTCACTTGTCACTGCATATAGCTAACTCTAATTGTCAGCTTTGCTAATAAAACATGCATTAAAAAAGGTTACATTCATGGTACATGGTACATTGTTCATGTGTATATGGGACTGTCACTGAGGACAGCAAAGTTCTATAAAAAAACCCCCACTGAATCTCTTGAGCTGAAACACAGACAGCAGTGGTGTAGTACACCTGATTCCTGTTACTAGAATAACTCTCAAGAGACTTATTCTGGCTGTATTACAGACTTTCCCCACATCATTTTCGGTAATTTTTTGGATCATAACTTCTCTTCTGATTACCTCAAAGTTATCAGCAGAGAACAAATCAAAAGGACTATCTGAAGCTTTTGTGTTGATTAGCAGTGCATCAAATTCCTTGCCAACCTCAAAGTTTCCAACCACGTCATCCAGTCCTAGAGCTGAGGAAGAAAATAAACTCACAAACAGATCTTCAATGCAAGCCTCTTTCCACCATGTGGAAGCACCTGGCAACTTACTTGAGATGTTCATAGGAAAAACTACAAGAATTTACATGACTACAAGGAAAAATATGAAAGCAAATTCAACAGTGACTATAGTAGCATCTGAGTTCTTAAGCAACTTCTCAGTAAAAATATGTATATTTTGGTGATTTTCTGAAGTTTGAAATCTGTTAGAGCATCTGTCAAGGGTAAAAGAAATCTGAAAAATAATTTGAACCACACTTAAGATTTTTTTCTTTGAATATTATCCATTGATTTTGTGTCATTGAAGATGTGATGTATAGGTCACTAACATGTTAATGTGGAATAACAATTGTTTACATCGAAAAAGCATTAAAGGTCCAAAAGCGGCAATAAAATTAACTTAGAGACACAGCAAAGTATATAATAATACTCACCTTGCTAAGGCAGTATTAGATTTAATTGTTTAAATAGTTTAAGCAACTTAGGCAGGTTATACAGACCTATTACAATAATAACATATAATAATATGATTATGAGAGGTGTGCAGAGAGGATAACTAAGATTAATTA
>NW_010227298.1:19657-21877 GCF_000690775.1 Eurypyga helias
ACAATATGATGTGGGAAAAAAATCATAGTCACATCTGAAGGTCTCATACCCTTGTAAGGCTTGTCTTGGCATCTATTTTTTTATTTTGTTATTTGAAAGCTTCATTAAAATCTCTGGCTCTCAGGTCCACATGCACTGAAAATCTACAGCTCCATGTTTAGCAGCTGGGTGCATGCAAGTGCTTATAATAACTAAAGAGAGGCTTTTGTGTCTCCTTGGATATGATTTAGGATAGTTTTAGTTGTACAAAGTACCTGTGTATTAAATCTTTTCCAATACACTGGAGTTAAACTAAGTTATCAAAGGGGAAAACATCTGCAAATAATTTGTTCACTTGTTTTCAGATTGCCCCTGTTCGACAAAGGAACCTCACCCTTCAGTGAAGTTTGTGTGTGGCAGGAACTTCACAATACATTAAAGATGTTTAAACTCCTCTAAATGGTGAAATATTTTGACTATCTACCAGATTCAACTGAAATGATTTCATATTCCTTCAGGTTTTTGAACAGAATACAATTTTTAGATTAAACACAAAAGATACTGTTAAAAACTAATAGATAAAGATAAAACTGCCTTATGGAGAGCTCAAAAAGCAGTAACAAAATCAGAAACCGATGACAAACAGCATGCATGATTTTATAGTAAATGCACAGCTTTTCCTTTTAAGTGTTGGTTGCTGAGAAAACAAAGCATGTCCAGCTGATGTGATAAGCATACAACCACTAATGGTTAAGAAGTCTGAGGATCTTTGCAAAGAAAATGTACAACCCTGAAAGATCATTAAGATTTTATTATTAAACTCTCAACACCAATATGAATACTCTTCTGTAATCAGCCTAGTATGGGTATGAAAGACTGAAAGAGACTGTCTCTGCCCACCAGATAATATTTTAGACTTCACTCTGGCACCAGAAGATCTGTAGTTTCAGCCACCTTTTAAAGACAGGCAGACATAATGTCATGAAGAACTATAGTTCTTTGTGTACATCCTAAATAAATTTCTTCTTACCTTGACTTCCTCCTAGAGTGGCTAGTCGAAAAGTTTCTTCAAGAGTTAGTCCTGTTTCATTTATTTTATTGATCTGAAGGCTATTAGATGCCATCATTGTCTTCCTGATGGCATCAAGCATAGAAGCAGAATACCCACCGGCAACATCTAGAAGGGATCAGACTCTTAAAAACAAGCTTTGGAAATTTTCTCTCGTTTAAACTTCTGTGAACTTTAATTAAATGTTACGAAAGGGCAGATGTAAACGCAAAAAGTTTTACTGCTAAGCACCGTCTCTGAATGTGTAATTCCTAATAAAGGTGGTCTCACGTACAAAATCAGCTACATAAAATACAACACAGCATATCAGAAACCTGAAAAGTTGTTGTTCAAGCCCTATTCACTCTCATGACAGGAACAAAACTTTCTTCATTCATTTTTTTTGTTTTCTTTCTGAACACTTTTGGACCAGCTATAGATTTTAGTACTCCAGACTTCATTACTATAGAAGCAGTGGGGAAAAAAAAGCAGCTCTGTAATTTGAAGGCATGCTGACCTTTAAATACAAACAAGTAGGCATGTTTTCACATCTCCCAGTGACTCTCAAAAGAAATCATTTTTACAGCAAACTACTAACCTGTGCCAAGGCCAAGCTTCACGTTGTGTTTCAGGACGTTTTGTACATTTAAGACACCGCTGCGCAACCTGGATTGGAAGAAGAAATGTATTCTGCGTGATACATGCAGAAAAGTTCAGGAAGAGTAGGGCTGCACAGCCATTTCATGAAAAAGGCTCTCAGAATGCATGGAATAGATTGCACGTATTAAACTGGGATGGAGTATTTGCATTCATACCTCAGAAAGATGATGTTTAGTCATTTAAAAATAAAGGCAGTTTTTCTCAATTAAAAACTCTTAAGTTTTATATTTATCTGCTGAAAATGAGTTCCCATTATACCTGTGAAAAAATCCAAATATGATGTAAAGCATATTCCAGGAGATGGAAGGCCATTGAATGACCTCCAGTAAGTCATCACAAACTAGACACTTAATGTGAAAGGCAAAATGACTGTTAAAATTTAGTACAGTATCCTGGCTGGACACCATACCATATCTCATTTCTGCTTAACAGAAAGAAGACCATATAGCTCATTCCCATTTCCTCAAAATATACACATACTTTGAGGGGAAGAGAGATGCCATGAATCTATCGACAGAACAGTCAAAAGAAAT
>NW_010227299.1:0-1120 GCF_000690775.1 Eurypyga helias
AGGGCCAGGCGCTCCAGGGCCCAAAGCACCGCCCCCGGGGGGTGGCGGCTCAGCACCTCCTGCGGCCACCAATCGGGAGTCAGAGGGGGCGGGGCCAGGCCCAAGCCACGCCCCAGGGCAGCCGGGCGATGCCCCGCCCTCCCCCAACTCACCTTGGCCGCCTGCAGCCAGCGCTGATTGGCTGAGCCCGTCAGGTCGTGTGACCTGTGAGGGTGATTGACAGGGCAGGGGGTGATTGACAGGAGGGGAATGATTGACAGGGCAGGGCTTGACAGGGTAAAAATGATGATTGACAGCTCAGAATTGATAATTGACAGGTCAGGAACGATTGACAGGTTGGAGATGATTGACAGGATACGAATGATGAACAATTCAGAAATGATTGACAGCCAAAAAATTATTGATTGACAGCCCAAAAATTGTGATTGACAAGTCAAAAATGATTGACAGGTCAGGAAGTGTCATGGACAAGTCAAAAATAATTGACAGGTCAGCAGCAATGATTGACAGGCCAGGGATGACTGGCTCCAGGAATGATTGACAAGTCAACCGCAATAATTGACAAGTCAGAATTGATGACTGACATGTCACAAATGATTGACAGATGAGAGATAATTAACAAATCAGTAACGACTAACAAGTCAGATATGACTAACAGATCTGAAATTATGATTGACAGGTCAGAAGTGATTGACAAGCCGGAAATTATCACTGACAACTCAGAGATGATTGACAGGTCAGACGATTGACATGTCAGAACAAATGATTGGCAGGCTAAAAATGATTGACAGACTAAAAATGATTGACATGCTTGAAGTAATTCACAGGTCAGGGATGGTCAACAGGTCAGCAATGATTGACAGGTCAGAAAAAGTGATTGACAGACCAGAACTAATGATTAACAGGTCAGAAAAAGCGATTGGCAGGTCAAAAAGAATGATTGACAGGCCAAAAATGATTGACAAATCAGGAAAAATGATTGAGAAGTCAAAAATGATGACTGACATGTCAGTAAGGATGATTGACAGATGAAAAAACACTAATTGACAGGCCACAAACTATTGACAAATCAAAACAAATGACGGACAGGAAAGAGATGATTGACAGGCCAGGGATGATT
>NW_010227300.1:0-2346 GCF_000690775.1 Eurypyga helias
GGCTGCGTGGCCCTGATGCCGTCCTCCCCGCCGCCGGGACGGCAGCCCCCTGTTTGCAGACGCAGTGCATGGGGGGACGGCCCGGAACTGGGCGAGGGCTGGCAGAACGCACTCGGCTGAGATGAAGTGAGGGCGAGAGAGGGAGAAAACCCCCAGTTTTTGGGAAATGCGATTATTTTTTGTCATGCTTCTCAATTGAAACTTGTGATTTTTCATCTCCTCCTCTCCCAACAACCAGCTCCTGGTGGGTTTTTTCCTCCATCCTTTTTTTCCAGGAGGAAAGGGGGCCTGGAGCGGGGTTTGGGTGTTACATTTTTGATAAGCCGGAGCAGGGCTCAGCGTAGCTCAGCCGAGTGCTGCGGCATCCGCCATCATTTAGATTACTTCTTATTCCAGCTCCGAGGGGAGCGAGCTGGAGGCTGTCAGGAAAGTAGGGAATCTAGGAAAAGAAGTGCCATCGTGCAAATGCTTCCCAGGGAGCTGAGCATGTGCAAAGCCCCTGGGAGCAGCGAGGTCTTTGGTGCCCAGTGGCAGCTTCCCCTGTTGGCACGAAACCTCTGCCCCTTCCCACCATGGCTGGTGGTACTGCGCCCTTGGCTTTTTGGGTTGGGTGGTGGTGACCCCCAGCTTCTTCAAGTATTTATTTACTAAGCTGGCTTAAAAAAATATGTGGAGAAATGTATAAAATGTATGAAAAAGGGTGTTGTGCAAAGACGGTCGTGAACAGCCAGCGCCCGCCTTGGGCGTTAGCGTCGTGGAATTTTAGCGGAAATAATTGCGTTGTGGAAGTATTGCAGGGAAAAAAAACCCCTAAAAATGGAATTCAAGGCAGTGTCTGAGGGTTTGGGAATGATCAGCTGACCCTGTTGCCTTCCTCCAGCGCCTCTACCTGCTCCCCTTCCTGTTGCTTCTCCTCTGGGGATGGAGGCATCCCTCCGCACCTCCCGCGCCCCGGGAAGGAGCGTGACCTCTCCACGGCGGTGAAAGAGGTGTTTTGGTAATGCCAAGCCTCGGCAGGGTGTGACCAGAACCCGTCTGGCTGCATTTCCCCAGTGCATCCCATCAGGTTTCCTCCCTTGGGTTGGAGCCGAGCCGCCGGCGGGGCAGCTCCCGGCCCCGTGACGCACTGTCTTGTGAGCCGCGCTGCCGACCAAGGGTCTGGAGGTGGCTGGGCTGAGGCCCGGCAGTTCATAACACCAGTGGCTCGGATGAAATGGGGGCAGTTTTAACCCCTGGCTTTGTTTCTTCCCCTCCCCCAACCCCCCTTTGCAGGTGATTGAGGACTTCTACAACCGTACCTGGCTGTACCGATACGATGAGCCTATCAGCCCCGCCACCCTTACCACTCTCTGGTCCCTCTCCGTTGCCATCTTCTCTGTTGGAGGCATGATCGGATCCTTTTCCGTGGGGCTCTTCGTCAATCGCTTTGGACGGTGAGCACGGAGTGCGGTGGCCCTCGATGGAATGGGGGCTGCGTGGCCTCACCGACCCCGGAGTCCCAGGGGGGTGGCTTTGGGCACCTCCCTCCTGCCGAGACGTGAAGTTTGGGTTCCCTGAGCCCCCGGCCCTCACCGCCCTCCTGCCTCCCCTCCCCAGGCGCAACTCCATGCTGATGTCCAACGTCCTTGCCTTCGTGTCCGCCGTCCTCATGGGCTTCTCCAAGATGGCTTTCTCCTTCGAGATGCTCATCCTTGGCCGCTTCATCATCGGCCTCTACTCCGGCCTCACCACCGGCTTCGTGCCCATGTACGTGGGCGAGGTGTCGCCCACTGCGCTGCGCGGCGCGCTGGGGACCTTCCACCAGCTCGGCATCGTCCTGGGCATCCTCATCGCGCAAGTAAGTGCCGAGGAGCTGGCTGCGATGGGGTTCCCCCTTCTCTGCTGCTGATGGGGTCGGCGGGGTTTAGGGCAGCAGCACAGAGCTTCGCCCGTGGTGCGGATCTTCGCTGCCATTCAGGTGGGGCTGGGGGGATGGACCTGGAGCTCCGGAGGAGCGGGAATGCTGTGAGACGGGAAGGTTTGGGATGGACAGCACTGGGATATGATGTCTGTTGGAAGCAACACAGCTGTCCATGTCCCTCCGGGTGTCCAGCCCGCGCACGAGCGGTGGAGTTGGGTCCCACCAGAGCTGGGGGTGGCTCAACCTTTCTTGTCCCCAGGTGTTTGGTTTGGACTTGATCATGGGAAACGATTCGCTCTGGCCGCTGCTCCTGGGGTTCATCTTCGTCCCTGCCCTGCTGCAATGCGTCATCCTGCCCTTTGCCCCTGAGAGCCCCCGCTTCCTCCTCATCAACCGCAACGAGGAGAACAAAGCCAAGAGTGGTGAGTGCACCCTCAGCAAGTTTG
>NW_010227301.1:0-26697 GCF_000690775.1 Eurypyga helias
AAAAAAAAAAGAAAAAAGGAAAAACTATTAAGTTCTTCTATTCCTTCTGTAATGCCAGGGGAGCTCACAAACTCACCAAAGTACACGCCAAGATGATACACAGCCTTTGCCTCAGATGCAAAAAGGGAAAAAACCTGCAACCCAGCACTTTGCAAACTCTGGCATCCAACTCCTAAAAGCAGCTTCCACGTACTCTTGCTGAATGAAAAAAGGGCACTAGATTGATGCGCACTTAAATAGACCCAGGGCCTTTGTGAATATTAAAAGACCTTTTACCTATCGAAGAACCTTTTCTCCCTCTGCCAGAGCAGTGCGCTCTTTTTCCTAAGCTGTTTCCTTGAGAGAAGCAAGTCATACCTCCAAAGGAAAAAGAGCCCACTAATCCCCACTTCCTTCCTCCAGGAATGGCTCTGGAGAGGAGAAGAAAAAAGAATAACTTTAAAAACAAGAAAGAAAAATTTATATTCAAATTGCTTTGTGGTTTTCCTGCAAAAGTTGTAATAGCTTCCTCCAGGCTGTCCACTTGGCGGGTAACATGCAGAGCTGTCCAGATGAGATTCCCAAGAGGTGGGCAGGATTTCTAATTGCCTCTCTCCAGAGCTCCCTGTCGAGGGTCCGTGCCAAAAGCAGGTTAGAGGCTTTCGGATCAAGGATATTCCAATGGGTAGACAGAGATTTAGAGATAAAAAGGCAAAGCAAGGCAGCACTCAGTGTTTATATACTGTGGGCAGTTAGTGTCTAAATAAACACCTGGGTGCAATATAGGGCTTCATTTTTAATATCCTCACTGTCATGCTTCTCTGAAGCTTTCAAAATACCACTTATTATGTACACACCTTGGCAGAACAGGCAGGCTGGGGTTATTCACATCTTTGTAAACACGCACGTTTTAACAGAGCACGAGTCTCCATAGCTCAGAGGAGTCAAATGAGGAAAGAGATAGACTGCCTCCTAACGAAGTTCAAATATGGAAAGTATTCAACTATGTGTACTTCTCCAAAGCCGTGGACTTTTAAAGGAGAGAAAGCGCCATAACTCAAGGGTATTTAATCTAATGAAAACGACGATCGTTCAGGCTGTTTCCAGTATATTCAATGAAAAGACAACGGGTTCAGATCTTTCCCTTCAGGAACACCACTCAGGAAATTATATCCCATCCAACCCTTCCCCCCTCATCTTTTTGTCAACACATCCTATAAACCCACAGAATGCCAGGAATTAAACGCTAAGGTTGGCAATCTGTCATTGACATATGTTCCGGCCATTTTCTGCCCCCCCCCACCAAGCCCCGAGATAAGGCTGCAGTCTCCACCTTAGCCTGGAATTTCCCTGCACCGGTTAGTATTTGGTGGCTTTCATTCTCCCCCTTCCCCTCCTCTAATCAATGCGATTTCCTTCACTATACCACAAGCCAATTTTTCAGGAGTCCTCAGGGGAACGAGATAACGTGACCCAACTTGCAGGAACGTGGAGGCACCGCGTGCACGTAGCGGCACGCTCCGAACGCGCCATCGGCTTCCAGCGTGACACCGGACAGCACCGCCACAACCAGCCAGCTTATTCCCTTCGGGAAACCCTCTGTGCAAGCTGTCCAAACATTATTTACAGTTTCGAGTGTTGCTTTAATTATGGCTGAAATTCTCCTTCTTTAGAAGAGAGAGCGACTGAGTAACTTATTAGGAATGTTGCTGGGGAATGGGGGAAAGGGGGAAATGAGATCATTCATAACTCCAGAAACATTTACAGCTTTTATGCAAAATTTAAAATTGGAGCATTATCAAAAAAAATAAAAAAAAAAAAAAAGACAACCACCCCAAACCCAATCCAAACAACCTTAAGCTGGTAGTCTGCCAAGCTACAGGTGGGCTTTCTAAGGAGGGAAAGGATTCCAGCTTTCTTGTTTGGAGAAGAGAGGGAAGCATGACTACTGGGAAGATGAAATACTTGAGTTAGATATATTTACACAACATGTGGGAAGTGTGAACAGATGCTACCTAGGAGGCCTCTCTCACGACAGCATCTCTAGAACACAAGAGGGTTTTCCGTCTGGATTTTGTTTGTGTGGTGGGTTTTTTCCCCCTCAAGGAAAAAAACCACAACCTTTAAAAAGTGTTTTGCAAGAGGAAATACTACCTCCTAAGGTCTTCTGAATGCAGCTATTAATAGTTTCTTTGCTCAGTAATAGCAGTGATTATTGTAGTATCCTTACCTGTAGATTGCCAGTACAGACCGACTCCCTTTGAGTGTTGAGCTTAAACCCGCCGGGTGCCGTTTGCAGCGGCGGTAAATACAACTGCTCCGACTGACATCGCTCCAGGCTACAGCTGCTCCCCATGCCTGCAAACGCAGTCCAGACCCCGACCTTCCCAAAACGCTGGCCTGCAAATTCTGCCTACAGCAGAGGTTGTTCTAATCAATGGTTGGGAGATTGTTTCTTGCGCAGATACCCTAGGATAAGGAAAGGCATGACGAGGCTCGCCCGAGACCAGACGGGCAAAGAAATCAATGGGAGAATTAGGAAGAGCAAACAGGATGCATGCCACCAGAACTTCTTGTGTTTAGTTCATTATAAAGCAGGGCCCGTGTCAGTAATGACAAAGAAACGATATCATGATTTGTTTGGTTACAGCTACAGGCATCATCATTTTGTAAAGAGTTGGCAGCTCCCAAATAGTTGACTTCCAGAGAGTTCAGTTAAATATAACCCTCCCAGCCTGAGCCAGGAATAAAATCTATTCCATTTAATGTGATTTCAGCTAAATCTGAAGAGTTAACAGCCAAAGAGCTACATATTGATTATGCTCCTTCCGTTCTGATGAAAAGGACTTCGAAATAGCACCCAGAATCCAATATTTTCCTTGATTCCATTGAGTTCTGCTACCAAAGGTTTTCTATTTATTTTTATTATAAAGTAGCATACCCACAGGTATCCCTTCCAGGTCATCCTGTACCTTTATCAGCCCATACAACAAATACAAACATACACCCATATCCCCATGCACATACACACACTCATTCCTCCACACATGCTCCCCTTCCACATCCTTAGAGTAGAAAAAAAAAATAATAATGGCCCAAAACAGTAAGGAAATTGGGCATGCTGTATTGTTTTCAGGCTGTTGCCTTGACAAGAGTTACTCAAGGCTGCTGATGGGAGCACAGTCATTCCCGCTAAGAAACTTTAAAAAGTGCGATGTGCACATTCACGAACACCATATACACCCGAGAAAATGCCTCTTCTAATGCTTCGCAGTGATTTAGCCCTCCACCCTGAGGGCTTGTAGGTAGATAGGCAGTTTTAATACTCTCCCCTAGCTCATTAAGAATATCAATCAGGGGAGCTCTCTTCTGAAGCTGAGTGAGCATCTGATGTCCACGTGGCACGTGTCCTCGTGCACAGCCAACGCAAACGCTCGTTCGTCATAACTAACACTTAAAATTGGAAAGATATTTTCTTCCCTCTTACATCACTGAAGAAAAACTAAGGATATCCCAGGATGGTCATAAATCAGACTGTTTTACTTGCTGTAGACATATCTTCAAGTGATCTTTATCAAAAAAACAACCAGAAGTAACATGCCATTCTTCTGGATACCCTATGATAGTCAGCTTCTGGGTATCACAGACATATGGGGGTAAGGCTGAGCTTATGGAGAGGAAAAAGAAAAACTGAGAAAGCCATGCAGCAAATTCACAACTGAGGTCCACGGCTGTGCTGGTTTTAGTCAGGACAGAGTAAGCGTGGTGCTTAACTGCTAGCTGGGGTTAAACCACGACAGTGGCTTACCTCTCAGCAGCTGCAGCAGTTTGTGATAGGTGACATTTTTTTGTACTTGATATGGCTCCTTAGAGTAACAAGCAGCAAAGGTAAAAGAAAAATCAAAGAAACCTTTTATTAGGCTCATGAAGATAGCTAAGGGGTAACAGCTCACAAATACACTCTTGCCCACATCCATCAGACAGTCGACCACGAGATGCCCTGAATGTTTGCTCACTGTTTGCCCTGTTAGGGGTTTTTCAGCTCCAAGAAATTCAAAACCAAAATGATGTAACTATGAAAAAAAACATTCCAGCAATTCCCACTGGGACCAAGACAGCACCCAGACAGGTGAAGAAGCCACGATCTCACCTCCGTACAACAAATACCCCTCTCCCAGAAGGGGCCTCGAGCTCACAAGAAAAATAAAACTCCCTCTAGCTTTGATGCTGTCCTCTGCAGCATCTGATCATCTTCCAGACATAAAAGGACAAAACAAGTCTGGTCACATTTATTACCTTTTTAATGCAGTTTCATTATCAAAAGAAATCCATGTGCAACAGAAGTCTTCACAACCACCTTTGCCAGGCACACTAGGAGAGCACTATTCCACCTCCTGCAAGAAGACACAGAGTGCTCAATGCAAACTTTAGTAGCATAGTCTGAATTTTTCAGATATTCCCCTACAGAAAGGTATTTGCTCCAGTAACAGTACGAAGCCAATCTGCATTTTCTGCTCGCTTGGCTATATCTTCCAGTCCTCCATCATTTTTTGACTGGTTCATCAGCCTGATTTCAAGGTGCACAAGCAGAGCTGCCTAAACTGATGGCATACAGTTAAGAAAAGAAGTCAAGATTTAGTGCCAAATTAGTCTGCAAACACCTCAGCATGACTAATGCTGGGCTCAAGTGTAATTCTTTTGTCTTCATGAGCACCACAAGCTGCCTTAACCTTTCCATACCAAAAACTGTCGGGTGAGACACCATTAACACAAACCGAGTGTGTAAATCCTGCAGTCACACTACAGGGAAAAATGAGCTGCAAGAAAAGCAGTGTACAAGGACATCATGTGTTAAGCATTCAAAGCAGCTATGAAACCCCAGTAATTACGTGTTTGCTGAAAAGTCTGATATCAAGATGGATATAATCACCAGCAGCAGGAGCTTCGCTGGGGCCAGATGTCCCAGAATTAAGCCTGCCCCCAGCATCCTTTCT
This sequence comes from Eurypyga helias, assembly GCF_000690775.1. Taxonomy (NCBI): domain Eukaryota; kingdom Metazoa; phylum Chordata; class Aves; order Eurypygiformes; family Eurypygidae; genus Eurypyga; species Eurypyga helias. The sequence goes on from NW_010227301.1 coordinate 4,974, forward strand.
ATTGGCAAAGAAAGTAAGTCAGGGTCTTCTGTCTTGGGTGTATAAAAAAACCCACCATGGCCAGCTTCCTCCTCCTCAGCTCTACATACGAAGCTTCCCCTTCCGTGCTCTACCACATCTCAGGTCAGGAATCAAGGAAGTTCAGTACAATTTTGCCTTTGTTGTTTTTTTGGGGTTGGTTTTTTTTTTTTTCCCTCCAAGCTATGGACATGGAACAGCATCTACGTGCAGTTCCCAACTAAAATGCTTAATGCAACATCCAACACTATCCCAGCCAGAGTCCCAAGCAAAACTTTGGAAAAGCCAGAGCAGAAAAAAATTCTTCAACTCCTCCTCCCCCTTCACCCAGAGCCAACAAAGCATGGCAGTACTAATTGTTCCAGAAATACTCCTTGACCCAGCACTTCAAGCCATCAATATTTTGGTCAAAATTTCAGCTCTCCGCTGGGCATACTCGGCTCCCTATAACGCGAGACCTCAGGGGCACGGCCCACGTCAAAGCTGAGAGTACAAATAGCAGGGCAAGAGGAACAAGTTATCAATCATCAAATCCAGCTCACTCTCCAACGCTATTCTTTTTTAAAGAACATTCCAAAACCCACATGGCTTTTGACTTCGTTTTGGATAGCAGCCTCGCTTCTGGTCGCTTGAGCACTGTGTTCCCAAGACCCAGGCTTGCTCCCAACATCACGTTGTCTGCGTTCCTCGGGTCACACAACTTCCAACATAACGCATGGCTCCAGCCCTCGGCAAATAGATACCAGAGGCTGGGGGGATTGATCTCAGCTTGCATCCAGCCCCCGGGTCCTTTCTGGGAACGGCCCCAAGGAAAGCTGAGTGGGTGTTAGGGAACAGCACACCTGAGTTACTGCGACCAACATCTGGCTCATAACCCTGCACCACGCTTTTGCTCCTTACGGCTTTGATTTAAAAAGGTCCTATTTAGGGATCCTTAAAGAATTAAAAGGATGGGGGGAGGGGGTGGAGGAATGAAACACCATTTGTAGGGTTTTAAGACCTAGCGTGTTTCTTCCATAATCGTTTTCAGCCTTCTCTCAACTTCAATGGGACCAGATTTTAAAGACAAACACAAGTTACTTATAATTCACTGGGAAAGCCCCCAAGAGAAACGATCTTAAGGATACCCATTAACTCAGAAATAAAACATTAGCCTGCAATGATGAAGCAAGGAACATGGTAAGCTATAGAGAAGTGTACACAGCATCACTAAAGGCACAACAATGTGTTGTGTGACATCTCCCCTGACCTTTTAAGGCTAATGCTTCATTTGCCTAAAGCAACTGCTTGTGTATTAACATCACCACTCGTTACAGCTCCCACCTATGGCTGTAAACCAGATTTCATCCAACCTTGGACACTGGGTTTGGCTACTGCTTGGATGGAAAAAATAAACTGGGACCCCAAGCACCAAAGGCAAAGTCCACTGTTGGTCAACTGATGTTTGCTCAGGCACAGAAACAGTGGGCAGGGTCTAACAGTACGGTTTTAGCATCAGCCAAAGACCGGACGAGAGATGGTACTGCAGACACCATTAGTCTCCAGAACTTTATTACAGCCGTGTCACTCATTAAGCGACTGACATCAGAGTTATGCCAGCAGCAAACCACCACGAAGAAAAAAAAGAGACAGGCTTGTAACCCTTGAGTTTCTCCCGTGCATCTCAGTTTCAGACTTCACCCTCCCCACGAAGCTACCGACTCAGGGAGATAAGGCCACAGCACACGAATGTTGAGCACCAGCTCAACTCCAGGCATGATATCAGAGCCCTTGAGCCAGTCTCTTCTTAAATAAACCGCATGCAGACTCACACAGTGTCACCTCCCTGTTTCAGAGCCTAAAACAAGATGCCAATTTGCTTAATGTGTAAAAATTAAGCTGCTCCAAAATTAATTATAAACATTCGCCTCACTTAGCTGAAATCTATTTGGCACAACAGTCAAGAGTCAGATTAAAACTCCAGCCTGTCCAGCTCATTTCTCTGACTTAAGAAGTTAATACCTTGTCATATTACAGGTGACACGCTTGCCTCATTCCACTTTGCATAACATTAACTGCTGATTTTCTTCAGTACCTTGGTTAGGAGCAAGATGACCCACATACACGCTTGCTAATAATGTACAGCACTGTGCAGAAACCCAACCCCAGCACCCACATAAAAGGTGCAAAGATGGAGTAAGACTTCTCTTTATATACGTGAATATGCACACACACAGACAGATACAGAGCGTAGTTTGCTGGCAGACTGTATTTTTTGGCAAATACTTGGCCTGGACTCTTCTACACCAGGAACATAAGCTAAAGAATTCTCTTGGAGTTTACCCTTAGAGAAGTAAGAAGAAATCTCACTCCTGTTTTCCACTGTTTCTCCAAATGGGATTACTTCATAGATTTTTAAGTATTCTTCATTGACTTTTAAGTCTTCCTTTCTACCTCAGTAGAATACCTGTCAGATAAGGCCTGTCAGATAAGGACAGCTCTTCTTTTCCTCCACCTTCTGTCCATCTTGCTTACCTAGAGCTGTATGTTTTTCAGGATGGAAACTGTTTATAACCAAAACCAAGTGGCCTCCACCTTCACTAAGGGATGAACACTACCTACTCTGCTTACATTTTGAACGATGGATACAGGTCTCAAAAATTTAGAAAGAATTAGAATATTTCACTAAAGACAGTATGTTGCATTCTAAGGAAGGAAGGGAGGGAGATGTCACGGAGGAGTTGTCTACACTGGGAAATAACATTGTGGTAGAACATGACACTTAAAGAGCACCACTAACAGCTGGGATCAGCTTTTCACATGGCATCATCTGGCACTGCTCCCGTTACTTTTTTCCACGACACTTGCACAGATTTGCACCAGACACAGACCTCCTTCTCAGTCTATAGGGAGCAGCTGGCTGAAATCACCAGTGCCCTCCGAGGGTACACTACTTTGGGAGAGACCAAACAAAACTGACCCACACGTATTCCCCCATAAAAAAAATAAAAACATTAAATAATTTCAAAATGCTTTTCCAGACCTAAAGCTTAGCCAAGCTAAACCAACAGCAACATAAGAAGAATTTGTGCAACGCCGCTAGCTCTTCAAAGAAAGAAGTGCTACAGAAAAACAATCAAGCCAGCACAGGGTTTACAGTGGGCGGCGCATATATAGGGTATGCAGGGTTACCACCACCTAAAGAACATTCTGTCCTGCCAAGGATTGGCTTTAGGTATGGTATTACCAGCTGTCCGCAATCCATAACCGTGTGTATCCCCATCCTACCTCCTTCCAACACATCTCTAGTTCACAACAAAGCAGGGAGAAGAAAAGGCAGAGTCACCACTTTTGCAATCCTTCCAAATTAGACAAAAATGTTGTTCTGCTGCTCTTCTGCGAGAAGCAAGTTGTTGAAGACAGAATAGCTCAATGTTTCTTGTGTTTCCCCCACCCTGCAAGAAATTTTCCTCAAATAAATTAGATAAGGAACTTCTATGCAAGAAGTTTTGCTGCAAAAAAACCCCAACCATCATCAGCATTCTTATTGTCAAAAACATGTTTATCCACTCCTTGCAAGTGGTGCAGCGAGGTCATGACATAAGACTTCAGCCTGAGGGCCAAAAAGAAGGTCAGGGAAGGTCTGACGTGTACTGTTCACAAGTAGAAAGCTACAGGATTTCCCTCCTCCCCCGTCAAAACCCCGTCCTACATTTCGCCATGCCTTGCGAGTCTAAACCACTTCCCCCCAGGCAATGGAAAAAACCTCACACAAAGCAAGGAGAGCACCGCTACGTGCGGAACAGCCACCACCACTGTGGATGGTTGGGTTACTGCTGACGGGCATGTCTTCCCTGTGGCAAAACTGTTTAAAAGCGTCTGGAACGGTAGACTGATAGTCACAGAAGAAAATATTCCTTTTTCTTTCCTTGTGTTAACTTACAAGTCAAAAAAAAATTTAAATTCAGACTTATGTCCTGATAAACAAAACTGCAGCAGAGCACAGCAGAATTTCTCCTCTTTCACTGCTGTCTACCTCAGCTTTCTTAATTCATCCCATATTTAATCCACGTGTAGGAAGTCCACATTTGTTTCCAATAAGAGTAGGAAAGTAATGAGATGTCAAGGAACAGTTTCCTTAGGCCAAAGACTTCAAAGGTGGGTCTGGCAGCTTGTCCTGCATTTATTGTTTGCGTCAAGCTTAAGATTTTTCTAAAGAGCAACTGCCCATTTAAAATAATTATAAGCTGCAACTCAAACCCGAACAGCACGTGAACGTATGATAAAACACACCATCGCCCAAATTTCGGCGTCAGCCCTATATCAGGGAACACATAGCTCCAGATGCTGGATTAAAACAATAAGTACAAGCTGAAAATGAGCGTATAATTCTTTCAGCTGATGCAGAAGGGTCATGCTGCTTAACGCAAAAGCGATGCTAAATGAAGGCATGGACCACATTATCTCGACATATGAGCTGCAACAACCGACGGCTGCTTCTAGCGTGCCTATCGGCTCTGTCTATCCTGGAACAAGAAAGTAAAGAAAACCCAGTAAGAAAGTAATTCGACTGAGGGATTATTTTTTGCCCCTGACTATTCTTTTAGTCAAACTAAGAGCGTGGAGAAACAGGGAAGACAAAGAAGAAATACACCCTGCTTATTGCTTATCCTGCAGAACTACACTACTTGGTCGGGACCAAGTGTTGCTGCTGCTGAAGCCAGCACAAAGGTTCATCCGAAAAGGGGAAACCCTTAGAACAAGGGCCATAACCCTAGATAATAAGCATTAGGAAACCAGGTTTAATACTACCAGTGAAACCTCCTCGTCAATAAGCGCAACACAGAAAACCTGCAAGGCCTACGACATGCGAACATGAAGGAAGGCAAAATGATGAAGTAGGCAGCCAATCTGTATATCGCAGGGACCAACCCGAGAGCTCACCTGCTATTTGACAGCGTTTTTTCAATGTGTGTGTCTGTGTGCATGTACTTCTAAACACATACACACTTCATTGTTTATCATCTCTCAGCACACACTCCCAGTCAGCAGAGAGAAGGCAATATGTTTGAGCGGTGTTTAAAATGACACCCTTTACAAATGAAACCATCTAAATCCGGTGTTAGAGAATTAATGAGCTTCTCATGTAAATCACGCATAATTTACAGTGGAATTTGTCCTTGTGCCAACAACCACTTGCGCTGCATGATAATGAAGGCAGGGCTTGGGAGACGCAAAGCTATCCACAGCCTACTTGTGTCCTGCCGCTGCTTTTCCCCCAGTAACCAGAACGCCACAAACCCTCCCAAGGAGCAATAACATGAGGCAGCAAAAAATTATCTTCATCTCTTGTTTCTCTTTTCCACCTCTGGCTAAGGAACATCGTCCATCACCTAGGGATGCACATTTTAAGAGCTATTAATTCTTATTTAAGAGCATTTTAAGTTCAAGCACAGACCAGTTTGGGGTAGTACACCTGAATGTTAAGACTTTGTAACACTGTTGAAGGCATTACCTGTGTTTTAAGCAAAAGGAGGAGCAGTGCTAGCATCAGGAGCAGAGGAAAAACCCTGCACACCAGCCAGGCATGCACAAGCGATGCGGCGGATGGGCACGGACCCAGGGCCGTATTGCAAACACACCAATTTTGTTTGACCCAAACCCCACTTCTATTGAGGAAAAAACCCTGAAAGGCCTCACAAACACCACCCTGAAAAAACACATCTCCCTTTTTGCTGATAAGCTTCAGCAATCACTAAGCCACTACATCACATACCACTACCAATCCTTTCCCCCCCAACAGCCCCCTCTTACCGCTGTCAGCCAGGAGCACCCCGACAAGCTGCTGCAAAACAGGACACCCTCCAGCACCCAACCTAGCAGCTGCCTGGCAGGAGAAGACCTAAATTCCTCCTCCCCGAGCACAGCTGGGAGCCATAAGGCCTCCTTCCAGGGGAACAAGGCAGGGCTGGGGGGCTGAATTCCGCACACCTCGCCACTGACACCTCCCCACTCCCTCCCCGCAGCTGGGGAACCAGAGCAAACCAACCTCTTGGTCCCCATCCTCACCTTGCCTTGTTGGGGTACCGTGGCCTGTGCTGTGTAGGTTTTGGGGGCTCCCAGGATGCAGAAACGGGAGCAGCAGCACAGAGCGTGCATGGAAACACTTAATTGTCCTCCCCTCCCAAAGCCACAAATATAAACCTGCTTCTGTATCACCTCCACAGCCTCTTCTAAATGTATTTACAAGGGCTCCCCTGCCTGTTTCTTTCTGTTATTACAAAGCATTCGTATTCCATGCCTGGGCAATACAAAAAGGCATTCATCTACCCTTCCCTACCACTCTGCTTAGCAGGCACACAGAAGAGCTCATTAATAAACCCTGCCCCCAAACCCAGACGAAGGAAGCCCATATTATAAAACCTGGAGGGATCACACTGTTGCATTGTGCACGGCTGTGCAAGAGGAAGCAATAAAAATGGGAGTTTGATTTAAAAAAAAAAAAAAACAACAAAGGACACATTCTGCCTGGGCGTGCTCAACACTCCCAGAGGCAGCGACCATGGCTGGCGATGGAGGTACAAGCCTGGAGGAGCAACCCTGTTAGCACAGGTTAGGCATCCGGGGTGTCAACAGTCCAGCCCCAGCAGCTGTAAGAGCTTTCTCAGGTGTCACGTGTTTTCCCCAGCTTGTGCTTGTGCTGCTGAAGGTCCCATCCCCAACTGCTGGTTGGGGAATTTACTGTTATTGAACCAGGAAACTGGGTTGAGTGGTGTCCTATCTGGATTTCTCCACCTTCCTCCCCTCATTGCAAACAGCATTGCCTGCCCACTCCAATCCAGTTGTCTTCACTCCTATAAGAGTCTCCTGCGTCCTCCTATCCTTCCAAGCTTTCTTCTCTGCCATCCTGACCAGTCAGTAACTTGTGTTAGTACCAGCCATTAAACATTCAGCTCTGACTCAAGAAGGGGTGCCCAGTGAAGCCCAAAAAACTCAACATACAAAGTGTAATGTATGTCCAAAGGACATTGGATGATAATGTACCCACAGCTCCAGGGGGACCCAAAATATCACCTAAAGTCCATGCTTCTCAGATTTAATTACTAAAATAAATGAGAATTTTCCATTTCACTATCAGTTTGAAAATCTGATGTTCAACAGACATGAGAGTACACCTCTTCTGCCACCTTCTTCTTTATTTATTTCTTTGTCTCATGGAGTTGGCCCAGCAAAACCTATGGGGCTTTTTGGTGGTGAACTCTACTCTGTGCACACTCTACCCATTTGGCACTGCAAATTCAGCATTAGCAGAAGCCTGCCTGAAATTTCACTGCTCTTGGGCTGAAGAGCATCCACATCAAAACTAGTGCCAAGTCCTCTCAGAAATCCTACCAGCCTGTCCCAGCTGAGCAGCTGCTGAACAAACTTCTTCCAACCATCACCAAGATCTGGAGTTTTCTTCCAGTTACGTGATTTTATAAAGGTATCTAACAGCAAAAATGTTCATGCAGCCCCCCCAGGGTGTGAAGCGACTCCTGTACTCATCTGAAATACTCATTAAATACAACTATAAAAATAATGGCCTTGTTGTCTGTGGGTGGTCAGGAAATAATGAGTTAAAGCTCTAAGTAGCCCTGACTTCTTAACTCATCTCAGTGGTCATTAATTGGTCATTACTGGTGGAGATAGAGGCCCTTAATGCTTCCCTATTATGCACATTGGCTACCCACCTCCACACTGTCCTACCCTTACGAGGGATTCATGGAAGACAATAAAAGTGTAATCTCGAGCCATATATTCACAGACATCCCCCCATAAAATAAAACTGAAAAGGAAGTGAATCCCTATGAAACAGCATCTCACAGAGCTGGTAAAAGGGGAGCAAGCACCTCCCTCCCTCCTTCACTCTGCAGCCTTTCCTCAGGACCCATCCGCTCTTCGTTACACGTAAGTAAAACTAATTCCTGCTCTTGTATTCCTCCTAATGAAGCTTCTCAGAGCAACCCAGAATTACAAACATTTACATAATGACTTAATTTTTAGAATCAATTAGGAATTTTTTAAGAAGCCTTTCCACCACCAAAGCTCTGCACCGAGCCAGGTGCTTCACACGCCTCCCTTACAACTGCGAGCAAGCTTCTTTTCGAGTTGCAGAAGGCAGGCAACACTCCTTCGGCTTTAAAACCCATCAAATCACAAGTATCGTAAAATTAATTACCTTGAAGGCTCGGCAGAAGTTCCATCACATTTAAAATCAGTGAGACAAAAAAAACCCCTAACCGAACCAAAAAAAACCCAGCCCACCCCACAGCAACAGTGAAGTTTGCTTAGGACAAGGTCTTCTCCAGCTCCCCCAGGTCTTGCAGCATAACCTTTTCTTTGCACATTCACTAAGGAAGCGAGAGCAATGCAACCACCTTTTTTTTTTCGTCTCTCTTACTGGTCATTGCTCCCCAGCCTACACCTCTGCACCCCCTGGTTGCTTTCAATCACGTCTAAAAGAAGGGTAGAAAGATAAATTGATTTTTTTCATGATTTGTGACCGCTGGCAGCTGGAAGAGATGCCAATCAGCCTGCTGCCTAGGGAACGGCCGGTAAAACTCACCTGTTAAACCCGATTTGAAAGGCGATGGGTGACTAATTAGTAGATGCAAGTAAAAAAAAATAAATAAAAGAAAATTAGACTCTAATGTTTCACTCTAAAATGAAGGCAACACCGTTAAACCAAACAGGAACTACGACACACTGCACAGGATCTCACATTGAAACCAGCTTGAGTGCCATAATGCAGCTCGGCAAACCAGACTCCTGGCAGCTCGAATGGATGCTCTTCCTGTGCTGGGGACGCCGGTTATTCAGCTCCCGCTCCCTCCAGTAACGTTTTATCACAAAAACATCCACCAGTATGCAAGAAGCGGGAGTAGGGGAGTATTTTGTCCTCCACCCACTTCCCCCCCCCACTCCCCAGGGACACTCCTGGCCACCTCGCTGGGCCCTGCTATGGCCCAGCAGGTTGCTCAAGCTCTCCAAAACCCAGGGTACACCTGGAATACTAAGACAGTGCTGTACATGCACACATTTTCCTTGCTGGTTTGTTTTTTTTTTTATGGAGCTCACCATAAAAACTTTGAGCCCTTCCCCTCCAAGGACTCACGTTCTAGTTACTGCCACATCCTCTCCCGTGGCCGTGCCGAAAATCATCCTGAGGCATTTGTTTTCTTTCAAAACGTTGCCACGAAGATCTTTTCCACACCTTGTTGCTTTGACCACATCCCACTTCCATGTTTTTCTTTCGCGGTTACCTCCACTTCAACACATCCAGAATAAACATTGTGCTTTTAGCTGAAAGGTTTTTTTTTTTTTTTTTTATGGCTTATCTCCAACTTGAACATCACCTGTCCTGCTACCGAGATGTACTTCTACTCCACCACGAACAGCAACTTTTCCCCCTGAATTTCTATATTTGAATATCAAACTGACATGCTTTCTCTTACACTGGCGTGCAGAGAAGAGCTAAGTATGGCTCAAAAACCTCACTCGGCCCCTTCCCTAAACCCCTCCCTTGCAGAAGACAGACCCCCTATCTGTTTTCTGAAGTCCCACAGACAGTCACGCGACGAGCAGCGTATAAAAAGCATCACTGGCCTTGTAACTGCTGCTAAAACCAACACATGCAGCTCTACTTGCAGCTGCAGTGCATGTATATAGTGGATTTTTAATAGATCTTGCTTTCTGGCATGCTGCGGCTGACAACTGATGTGCAACACTCACCCACTGCATCCCGACACCCTGTCCGTAACACCGTCTTCAGTAGGGCGGGGGGGCTCCGGGGCAGGTGCCTGCTCTACAGTCGTACAGCAAGTAGCACATCTGGTCCCGGTCCACATCTGGGACTCCCAGATGTTACAGGAACTGGATAATATTTGGATAATAACAATAACACGCTCTGCTGTTTGTGTTACAGCATCTTTGTGGTCGTCAGCGTGCCTTATGTCTTCAACTTGCCCCTCGCTATCTCTGCATAGCAATTTTGGAACAGTCCTGGAAAGCCTGATTTCCCTTAAAATCACTGGAGGACCCAGGAGAAGGGCTTGGGGTGGGAGCTGCAGCAGCTCTCAGCCCTGTCCCTCCCCCTCCAACACATTTTACATCCTTGCCCTTTTCCAGCTGGGTCACATCCTGCTGGTCACAGCCCTGTTTATTTTCAGCAGAAGGCAGGAGGAGCCCAAATTAATAGAAAACAGGTAGTTTTCTGGTTTTCATCAAAATCTGCAAGATTTAGCCAGTGTGGACAGGAGAAACCACTTGACAAGGGGTTGGGAGGAGAGCAAAGCACAGCCATGGGGATGCTTGCTGGAGTGAGCCCGTGAGACCCAAGTGTTGCTTCAGCCAGGGCAGCATCACTGGATCCTCAGGGAGCAACTAATCAAAATGGGTTGGCTCGGGGGTTTTTGAAGAAGCTTAACCTCATTAAGGCTTTTTTAATTACAGCTTCTTAGAAGGCTGCTGTAATTTCTCTCTACGCTTAAGAGCAGGGACAAGACATGTTGGACAGCTCTATCAAACTTGGTGTCCAATTTATAGGAATGATATGAAAGCAAAGAGAAACATTAGGTTCCATGTGCTTCTGAGCTCCTTTGGCTGCTCTGAAAGTGATGTGAGGAAGAAGATTTAAAATAAATAACAAAACCCCAGACAGTCAGACATTAACATTATTTCCTCCTTGCACACTGTATATCTTGACGAGCTATTTGGCATTCCAAGCCTTGTGTCTGCAAAGAGAATAAAGGAAAGACAAAATGTTCTGCAAATGCAAATATACAACTCTACATTAAGCTGAGTATCTCCTGATATCTCTATATAAAATGAAAGCAGTGCTTAAATTCTAGCTATGGAGTACCTGAACTCCACAGAGGAGAAGCAGTTCTTAAAAAGATCTATTATTGAGCAGCCTGCAGATGACACATCTGCTTGTTAATATATCGGAGGCTGGGAAGGCTGTGGCTGTGAGTGATGGATTCTGAAGTATTGCCTATGTACATCAAATCAGATTGCTTTTTGTCAAAGGGAAAACACAGGTCTGGGAAACCGAGAGAGAGAAGTTCTAACAACAGAAATATAACTGTAATAATTATTAGCTCCCATTGTCTGCAGACAAAAGGGCAATCACTTTAATTCTTCTGCACCTTGCCAAGTCTCTTATTTCTTAACTCTAACAATTAGCACGCCAAATGAATATGAACCAGGATGCAATTACTGAAGAGCTGGGGATAGGGGGGGGAGACAAGGGCAGAACGACTGCACACTCAAATTATTCCACTTTAAGGAACAGCTCAGTGAAACCAGCTCAAGCACACTATTAACTGAAGTAGAATGAGATTAAAACCACCGTGGAGGAAGAGATGTGAAACCAGACGCCCCGCTCATTCCCTTTCCTATATGGGCTGTGTGTGGGAGACCAGAATTCCTTCATTCCTCGAGGATTTTGTGCTTGCCACCACTGCATGCACATCTCCTCGCCACAACATTGATGGGAACTGATAAAAACAAAATGTTTCTTCCTTCTTTCCAGCTGACATCCATCTAAGACATACACACACCGCACTTCACCAGCACCCTCCGATCTCAACAACCGGTTTCGACAGCTTTTCTTCTTTAAATCGGAAATTAGGTACATGCAAATTGTACGTTATCTCAGAGCTGTGTGAGCCTCCGTCCCCAAGCCAAACATTGTTGTCACAGAAATAAAACCAGGCCAATATTGATGTCATTTCAAAAATGTTTCATGGGGGGGGGGGAAACCCTAAACCCCATTTTCAGAAATTAAGATGAGATATGTACACACAGTGGTTTTATTCTGTTTCCAACAACCTTTTCCCTGTATTAACATTTCCCATACAAACTCTTACAAATGCCCTGTGCCTTAATGGCAGGACATCGCTGTCATCACAAGGCAATCAGGGACAGAGGATAACCTGGAAGAAGGGTCCAGGGGACTGGAGGATGAATAAACTGGGGACTCTGACACAGGTCCCACAGTGATTTTCAACCTTTTTCAGCCTGCAGAACACCAAAAACGTTCCAGCCGAGCTCATGTACTCTGCCATTTCTGCAAAGCTCCTTGGTTGCCCTGACGGTCAAAAATATCCCCCAGGACACCCACAGAGTGAAAGGGGTATATAATTTTGCGGTCGGGTCAACTGTGCTTGCAGAGGAGGCAGAGGTTTCTCGGCAGCTGCCCTGGGTGGACAAATCTGCAGGTCGGGGTACAAGGGCAATGTTGCACACACTTCCCGTTTCTCGCCTAGCACGTACGTCTACATTACCCTGCATATGCGTGTGCACGGTTATATAAACCTGCCCAACCAAAACACTCGACTCCACATCCTTCTCCCCCTGGGGAGCAGATGAAAGAGCACATACAGATGTGCACCGCTGGCAGCTATTTGGAAACTGCAGCAATAAGAACGATTTCAAGAAACAAGCGAGGACAGAAAAACAAAACCACACGAAACCGAGGCGAAACGCTGCGTCTACCCAACCCGGCCAGATGAATCAAACAGGTTGGCTTTCAGTTAAAAATGAGCTGAGATGGAGTGTTATCAGTCCATATATGTGCATACATAAGGCACATTTTTCCCCAGTGCAAACTCCTAAGGAACTAAAACACAAGAGAAGCCCCAACTGCGAACTTCCCGGCATAGCCGCAGCTAAGCCCCTGCCTTAATCATGCATGTGTTTTGCATTATTTTTTATTGACTTTTCAAACTCATAAAAGGAGAAATTAAAAGGAAATCTCAATGACTAGCCACACAACCAATCTTTCTGGGCTCATAATCCCGCAGACCTTTACGACACAGTCTTATTTTAAACACCTGGGTAATCCTGTTGAAGTCAGGGAGATTACTGATGGATGCGAAGTCGAAGATGTGAGCCGCTGCGTGTCCCTACTGACGGACAAGGCACGATCCCCACGGAGCCCCTCTTGACATGCAGAGCCATAATGGTGTTTTGTTTTGGTTTTTTTTTTCCCCATTTTTGCAAGGGAAAAGCTAAAATAAGGAGCGATGGAACCCTGAGACGCACCGGCCGCTCATCTCAAGTCTGCTGAAAATCAGAAGTATTTCAAAGGCGGCCAGGGAGGCGGGAGTGGGATGAAATGTTAATGCAACCCCTCTCTGACCCACGGTCCAACGTAACTGCTAAAGCCATAGCGGATTCTAGCAAAAAATGAATATAACCTGCAGCGTCTTTACAGAGACTCGGCAAAATACAGAAAGGTCACCAACTAAGTAAGTATCAAATGAAGGATTATCTTCATTTATAAGGAAGCCATTCCAGGAGGAAACCAGACCAGGCAATTTCCATCTCCAGTGGGATGATGTCTACCTGTCTGAGCTGAAGGAAATCGACTCCATCAACAATAATTCCACTTAAGGTCAGTAAATATCAGGCTGCTGCCCTGGAAGAAACACATGTTCCACAGATACCATTTTTTTTTCCTTCTGCTGATCTCCAATTCAATCACCCCTTCCAGCCCTGAGTCTTGTTTAAAGTCACACGAACCCAGGTATAATATTTCAAGCATCCAGGTCTGGGTTCTTTAATTGCAACTTTCTGTGACTTCATGATTTATTCATCTCAGGATGCACTCAAAAGTCTAGCGTTATCGCTGTGATCCCCACACAGCATACTGTTAGCTTTAAAATTTCATAAACCACCACGTACTTGACAAGTTGAAAAGTTAACAAGGGTTATAAGGCAGGGAAAAAAAAAAGGCATGCTGAGCTCTGATCAGCTCAGCCCCCAGATCTCCAGGCTTTTCAGAAGTGCAGCACACAGCCTGCTATTAAAAAGGGAGACGCTATTACAATATTGGCTTTATGGCCCACGTTCCCCCATTCCTCAGCTGAGATAAAATACATGCCTCCTCTTTAATGAAAGCCATACTTACTTCATACATGCTGGCTGTAAACTATCAAATAGGATCTCTGTCTAACGAATAAATGAAGTCTCACTCGCAGCTTTTTCTAAAGAACTTTGAAAGGAAAATGGCTTACAAGGCCGCTCGCTCCTACACGCGCATGGGAGCAGTTGGGAGCCACCAAAAACCCCCTTTCCCCTCCCCAAGCAAATCAATGACCAACTCCGTGCTGAATGTGGGGAGCTCTGGGGGAAAAGAGGAGGAACCTTGCACATTTGGAAATAGGGAAAGGACTATTCAAGACGTTTTGTTTAAAAGAAGAAGCCTCTGTAGAGAAAAGAAATGCCAGAAAATTCAGCCTGGGAAGGTTTCTGCGAGGGAAAATTGAAGTTCTCAGCCTACAATTAGTAGAAAAACATTACAGGCAGACACAGACGGCGTTGGGTAAAGAAAAATAAATACATAAATACCTTACCAACATTATGGGCGTTAAGTTGTACCTAGATGGGCCCAGAGGCTTTTTTTCACATCTACAGAATTATCACAGCAGTTTTTATGCATTTATCCTGATGCCAAGGACTTTTGCTCTTCACAAGACAGCTCTTTTCCGATGAGCAGCCAGTGAAATGAGAAATACACGGTAAATCTCTTTTCAGCCCATCGGTGATGACGCAGCTCTCGCACACATGCTTCAGCTCAGCATCAGCTACCGCAGGTCTCCCTCGGGGAGAGCTGAAGGGGCTTTGGCCATACACGTGAGCTGCCATATGAAGTTTTAGAGGATGACAAAATTGCCTTTCAACTGGTTTTCAAGTCAATAAACAACACTTTCAGAGCAGCTTACCATTTTGCTGTTCTATGACTGGACTTCAACGGGCAAACGATGACAGTAATTCACTTTCATCCCAAATGAAACAAAAGAACCCCAGCTAAACCAGAAACCGTGTATGGCACCAGAATATTTGATTACCACTTCTGAAAATATACCTGCATGGCATGAAAAACCTCCCAGCGGACCGTGCTACACTGTGCTTTTATTTTCCAGATGCAAATTGAATTTAAGCGGCTTTGCAAGGCCTGCTTTGTTAACAAAAGCAGGGAGCGGTGGGATGCAGTCTTGCCTTTCCTTTGCCTACATTAGCAAGGACAGGCTCAAATCTGCAGGATGGAGCAGGGGGGAAGCACATAGGCAAGCAGTGAGTGGGTTTCTGCACCAAAATCAGAAATCAGGCAGGCCAGTGGAAGCTGCAAGCTCACTCGGTGAACACTGAGCTTATGAGAAAACACAGGTTATTTCAAGTTGGGCTGTAGCAGGCTCTCTGTGAAGAAGGGATGCCACAAACTCAAACAGAGGCATAATTTAATAAAATGCAGTGGGATTCAGGCTAACCATAAAACTTGCCGTGATGAGAAGACTGAACGAAATTGCTTCTTCTTGTCCATTATGCCTTTATTTTTGATTAGGGAAACAAAAGCTGGGAATCAAAATGTCAGGCTTTCTCATCTCCGATGGGTTCCTATGGATACTGAAAAGGAAGAAAGTGCCTTGATTCTTGTAAAGATAATTAGCATACCTTCAGAGTGAAAAATAGGTAGAACCATTAGCGGCAGTCAGATAGCTCACGCTTGGACACCCGAGTTCTGGAAAGACCCTTTCATAAAAAGCTGAACCTTATCACTACATTGATTTCTAAAATGAGTACATGAAAACACATTTATTTCATGCATTTGCCATGACATTTCACTACTTTTCAGAAAATGATACGCACTGCCTCGTTTCTTACATGCTACAAACGTGTGTCACTGCACATTCGCTCTCGTTTCTTACATGCTGCATTTTGATATATGGAGTAAAAGCTTCCTTGGGCAGAAAGGCTAAAGGGAATATATGAATCAGTGCAAAGCTTAATAAAGCTGACTGGCATTACATGCAAAATTTTCCTTGTGCTACGCTCCCCAAACTCTTACCCTCTTTCTCTTGAGGCCATTAAAGCTGTTAAGTTGGGTTTCTTGTAATTTCTATCCCCACGTTCTCAACTCAGAAAGAAAAGGCTGATTAAAAATCTCTGATCCCTCCTGAAATGACACTCACTTGCATCTGCCCAAGCATTTCAGCAGCAAGCCTGCTGTCACGAATACTCTCACCATAAATCTGTCATCACCAGTTGACTCCCTCCAAGTGTCGTTTGCATGCAGAAATAAAGCCACATCACTGGATTAGTCTTTTAATTACTCTTATTTATGAATGTCAGTGACATCCAGAAGGCCAAAAGCACGGCTTTGTTGGGTATTTCTTTAGTATCCGCATGGGAAGTTCACTAGAATAAGGTTTCTCCTGATTTCTCCTCTTCCTAATCCAAACGTGATTGCGTCGGTGGTGCTGTTTAAAGACAAACCATGCAGTTGGATCACTCTCTAAATTGTCAATACAACTGTCTTTCACTAGGACTACCACAGCCTATTGGGGTAAGATGATTAATCACTTCAACTCTACCAGCCATTATTTCTAATTAAAAACTAACCCATAAATACCTCTTTTATCGCTAGGTCTGTGTGGTAAATAAATTCAAGCGGTCAGTAAAACACTCAAGGAGGAAATTACCTTTAAAAAATTACTTTTCATTTCCAAGTGTATCTTCCTAATTAAAGTGGCTGTTTCCCATACGTATCCCAGCAGCATAGTCCGCAATAATTTAAGCCTTTGAAAGCACAATTCGCAACAAACCCATTAAAATAACTTCTTGCCATCATCTGTTCAATGGAAACTATAGCATTTTAATATTATACCACGCTTCTCAATGCTGACAACTTTACTGCTTCTCTATCTCCCAGGCAGGCAGTGAAGAATTAAAGCACAAGCAAAAAGAAAAACACACAAAATGTGCAATTTCCTAAACAGGCAACTTTATACACGTAGAGTAAATTGCCCCTCAGTGCTGATGACAGACGCAAATCTCTGTGGGTAATTATATCAGCCTTGCTTTCCAGGCACATCTCAAACCTAAGAGTTTTTTGGGCACCTTGCGGCTTCCCAAGTAGGAAATAAGCCTCTTAGTTTTTTTACATTGAAAAGCAGCTTTGAAGTAACACCCCAGGGTGGGACTGCCAGGCTGAGCCACTGTGTGTGGTGGGCATGAAAATCATAGAATCACAGAATGGTTTGGGTTGGGACCTTAAAGACCATCTAGTTCCAACCCCCCTGCCATGGGCAGGGACACCTTCCACTAGACCAGGGTGAAGAACTTCTTCCTGATATCTAATCTAAACCTCCCCACTTTCAATTTAAACCTGTAACCCCTTGTCCTGTCACTACAGGCCCTTGTAAAAAGTCCCCCCCAGCTTCCTTGTAGCCCCTTCAGGCACTGGAAGGTGCAATAAGGTCTCCCTGGAGCCTTCTCTTCTCCAGGCTGTACAAGCCCAACTCTCTCAGCCTGTTCCCATGGGAGAAGTGGTCCAACCCCCTGATCATCTTCATGGCCGATGTTATGCCACAATGTTAACACCCTTCTAACCATCACTTCACATCCAGCATAGTCATAACTGACTTTATCCATACAGGGAGCCCTTAAACAAACTCCTCTGCCTTAGGAGGCCCAAAAAGACAGACTCCATAGAAAGCAGAGCTTTCCTCATGGAGCACGTGGCAAAGAAATACAGGCCTGCTCCTTGGGATGGGTTCAATGACCAGTGCAGAAAATGTGACCCCAGACCCCGAGATGTCTTTTTCACGGCTTGAGTTTCCAGTGGATGAAACAAGACAGTGCCAGGCACAGGTGATGTTTTCAGTGCAAAGGAAGGAAGGAAGAACGGCTCAACTGAGACATGAAAAAGGCAAATGCTGCAAGCAAAGCACCAGCTGAACTACCATCTATAAATATTTGAATTATTCTATGCAACATTTCAGAACATAACAAACAGACAGCACTGGGATTTATATTAAAATTATCCCTCTGTGTTGGTTCCTGTATGTGTATATGAATCATACATATTCTTCTTCAGATGCAGTGCATATAAAATTATAGATCATATAAAAAGCTAAGGACCAGAGTTTCAAAAGCACTCAGCACCCATTTAGATACTAACTGAGCACAGAGATCGCTGGAGAAATCTGCTTATTTTTTTTGTGAGGACAGCAAGGATGGCAGAAGCCACTGCCATGCTCTTGAATTTTGCTGATACACAGCCTGGGTGTTAAGACTTTCCCAAAACCAGGCCACCTTACTTAGACTCTTAAGTGTGTGCTAAATGCACTTGAGGAAACCTGCCCCTAAATGGCCAATTTTACCTATGCTGACTCTGTTCAAAATCACAACAAAGCCATAGCTTAACATCCAGCCCAACTACAGTGCACTTGAAACATTTATAATGTGCCATACATATTACTCGTTATTTATTCTTTAGTATAAACACTTAAAAAATTAATTACACGCTCTGTCAGAGCTGTCTAATATATAGGCAATCTCAACTATAAAACACCGCTGTGCTCTTTTCCCTAACCTCCCCCACCCTTTGAAATTACCTTCAGATGTTTATTAAGGGACATTAATGCCTCTGAAATCGAGCAACAGCAAGAGGTAAAGTGTTGCACTCAGTTCAGTGCCATGTATTTAATTCCTACATCATTAACTACTGGCCACTAATTTTATCCTTAAACGACGATACAATTTTATGGGACTTTACCAGAGACCAATTCTTGTAACTCTTAACCACTTTGGGAGGACAAAACCCCCAACCCCATCAAACAAGCCTATCCTGAATTGCAACGGTGCAGCTCACGTGGTGTTGGAAGGCTGGAAGCGCGCTGCTGTGGGAGTTTACAGCGTGGTTCTCTGCCTGTCTGGGTGGACACACAGCAAGAACAGCTCCCGCAAACCCATCTTGAGCATCATTTCCGCCGAGCCGCAAAGATCTCCTCAGAGGTAATCAGCAGTCAAATGCACAAAGTCACACTGGACCACAAGGCATGGGAAAAAGGGCTTGGATTATGTACTTTTTATACCTGAGAAAGGAAAATAAGGCTGTAAATATGAGTAAAACTTAACAGATGACCTTTCTAGCATGGGATTTGTTGAAAATGATCTCCCCACCCTGGAAATTATGCAGGAGGAAATGAAGACAATGCATTTAGCGAGAGGTGTTTTCCCTGTTTCATTAACTGCAGGGTGATTACCAATCAGTTGTGAAAGTTATTAAAGCAATTTGTAACTTTAGGCATCTAATGGCATTTATGCAGGAGGGACCTGGCAATCAGCACCACCGAATGCAGCTTGAGGGGTTTCTGGTTTTTAATATACCGTAAGCGAATTACAGCTGCACCTCTAACAATACACCACAGCTGAACCTGGCTCTACTTTGTGCTACTAATTTGCACATTTTCAGCTAACTGGAACTAACAACCAAGGATGGCATAGGAATGTTTCTCACCCTCCTGGCTCCCTTTTTCATGACATGTAGTCAAGATATGCCTCAACAGCCCGGTTTGCTCTAGAATAAATAAAATCACTCTTAAACATGTAGAACTCCTGTTAATGAAGTAGGGAGCTATTTGTTAAAATACCTTACTCCTACTCAGGTAAGTGGGACTCCTTAATTCCCCTGCGTGGAACAAGATGTAGTAGAATCATAGAATCACAGAATGGTTTGGGTTGGAAGGGACCTTAAAGCCCATCCAGTTTCAACCCCCTGCCATGGGCAGGGACACCTTCCACTAGACCAAGTTGCTCCAAGCCTCATCCAGCCTGGCCTTGGGCACTTCCAGGGATGGGGCATCCACAGCTTCTCTGGGCAACCTGTCCCAGTGCCTCCCCACCCTCTCTGTGAAGAATTTATTCCTGATATCTAATCTGAACCTCCCCACTTTCAATTTAAACCCGTTACCCCTTGTCCTGTCGCTACAGGCCCTTGTAAAAAGTACCCCCCCAGCTTCCTTGTAGGCCTCTGTCAAAGACAGATGAAATGTTGCTGTAACAAACAAGCACGTTTCATTCCACCACCAAGTCAATAATCCTGCATCACCCAGACATTCCTCAAGTGACTTTTTACCCCCTTCAGACAGACATGGGAACATCTTCCAACATATCCCGATGAGTTACTGAAGATCACTGAAAACACGGGCACAACCAGCCAGAGTCACCCTCGAGGCCAACCACCTCACGCTTTTAGCAGACAATTTTAATGACCCCAAGTACTTCGCGGTACCTTTTTCAATCTCCTTGGCAAAATGTTTGCAATGACTTTAGACATAACTACGCAGGGGAATGAAATGCAGAGTCACAGGCAAACATCGCCGGATCCAGAAAGCGCACTTCATCATACACCATCTTAGAGGATCACAACTAATCAATGTAGCAAACACAAAATGCTTATAGAAATCAATTTCCCATTAAGGGCTTTTTTTTTTTTAAAAGTATTGAATAATTCTGAATAAACAGATAAAATAAACACTGCATAACCTTGCCCATTTAGTCCATAATTGCCCATTACAGACTATTCCCACCTACGAGATGATGGGTCAGTACGTTCTCATTCAGAACCCGTTTACTAAGAACTGAAATCTCAATCGTCTGACATTTAAATATAATATTGACTTTTGAATTGCTATTTTAATGGTGTGGTTAAGCAGCGTGAATACAAATGTGTTATGCAGAAATAAACTGATATATTTCTAAAACTAAAATAACCCCTCACCCCCTGGCACTATATTGACTGCAGTAAGCCAATTTTTGCCTTCCTCACTTTCTAAGATTGGGGTTTTTTATCCTTCCAGGTGTGACAATAAATCTGTCTTCCCCTCTTCATTTTTACACACTCCAGCCTATGGGCATTGGCAAAAGGTATATGTCTTCACTTCTGACATTGGTTTGGGGAAAGACTCCACCTGTTCTGCATGCCTCTGCATCCTCGCAGATGTGACTTAGGTGTTCAAACTGAAACAAAACCATCCTAAACGTGACTTTTTTGGTTTTTTTTTTTAACAACTCACCACCAAGCAGCTTTTGCTATGAATGAGGCAATCTGCTGGCTTTTGATACCTTTGTAAAATGGTATCAACACTTTGGAGAGTGGCTTTTATGATTTAAATCCTGAGACCCTCGATTCTCCTCTGTTTACATCCTGCAGGTTCAGGTGCCCAATTTAAAAGTAAGGTACAATTAGTGACTGCAAGATGCTGTTTAAGGGTCAGGGTCTACAGGAATATTTCTCCATCCAGGAAACACTGAAAAATCCTCCTTGTGTCCTGGCATTTTCTAGCTTTCACCATCTCCCCATGCCCTGCAAGGTGAGCAAGGTTTTTTCCTTCAAGTGTTTTCATTCTGCATTCACCAAATAAAACGCAGTTTTACTGCAAGAGGGGGAAAGGAAGGAATGGTAGGACAGATAGCAGGTTGATTTGGAAATGACTGAGAGAGGCTTTTTCTCCCTACTTGTAACTCAAGACTTACTGAAGTTTAAAATTTGAAACGTTCAGGTTGGCTAATCCCCTCCGGGGCTTTGCAATACTAGTAAAAGTTATGACAGCAAAAAGACCTGGATTAGAAGTGGTTACAAACCCCAGTTCGCCTGGGAGATAAAATGGATGGGACAGCACACAGGGGAAAGACATTTCAGAAAAATTCCCATTTTAATACCATGACTCAGCTAAGAATGCAAATCCACTCTGCTGTTTCGGCCTCTGGTTTTGGTTTAGAAGTGCACTTTAATGCACACCTGAAACAGGGCATGAGTATATATGTGTAAGTAGAAGATACCCATGGGGTAGCTCAGTGACTTGGGCACAAAAAGGAGGGAAGGGATGCCATCCAG
>NW_010227302.1:0-23868 GCF_000690775.1 Eurypyga helias
GCCAGGCACAGAGGTGAGACTGAGAGTAATTCACTCTCCTCCTTCACTGCCTCGCTTGCCTCCCTTTGCTTTGCACAACAAGATGAAATGTCTGCCACTGGACTGGAATAAACCAGAAAGCCACTTGCAAGTTCTTTAGCATGATGAGGACAAAGTGGGGAAGGGAGGCAACTTCCTGAATGATCAAACATCTAGGAATTTTAAAAAGCATTGCTCAGCTTGTCCTGAAAAAGATCCACAAAGCTGAAAAATAGTAATAACACATCCATCACTACCCCAAATCTTCCTCTGCTTAATCTGCTTGGAATTTTACTTGGCAATGATAAAGGATGGCATTTGAGAAAGGTCACAAGGAGCATATTCGAGTTCACTCACCTGGAATATATATGTATTTAGATTGCACAGTTGTAGTGTATTGATCACCACAGTGATTTCAGAGCTCTGCCTTGCTAAGAGAGAATGGAGTAAGGAGAATGATCTTAGGAAGAAGACTCAAACCTATCTGCCCCTTGCCATGTGCTTACGGCAGGGCCACAGAGGGAAGTGCCCTTGTGGTAAAGTGGATGCATCATCTGGGCTACTCCAGCAGTCACCCTCAATGAAAGTGACCCTTCCATGCAAGTGGGGCAGCTTCCTGCCATGGGATAAGAGTGTGCACATTGCCCCAGGAGAGCCAGTGCATTGGATCACCATCCCAGCTTGCCTCATGGTAGCTGTTCTTGTCACTATTGTATGTTGTGACCCCGGGATAAGTGACTGGTTTAGACTGAGGCAGCTGACCTTCCTGAGCTCACAAGCCACGTACCAAAATCTTCATCTGGCAAACAGCTGTAAGGCATGAGCCCGATGGTCCAGGAAGCCAAGAGGAGGGAGAGCTCCAGGAGCAATTCACAGACAGGATGAGCCAATGGCTCCCCCAGGGAACCTGGGAGGGATGGATTTGTGCTGGGGTAACAGCTGAATCCAGAGCAACTCTGGAGGTATTTAAGAGACCTGTGGACAAGGTGCTTACGGACATGGTTTAGTGGTGGACTTAGCAGTGACAGGTTAAGGGTTGGACTTGATGATCTTAAAGGTCTTTTCCAACCTAAAAGATTCTATGATTCTATGATACTTCACCTTTAATGTACAAAGAATAAATCCCAGCTTCTTAGCAGAGGCCTGAGCAGTAAGGCTTCTATATGTGAGAAGCTGTTCTGCAGAAACTGTGATGCCCCATAGCTACTGAAGTTATTACTTGGCTACCAGGCTACCCGGTTGCAGAAAAATCTGTGGAAAATTCTATGTTTTGTATTTTCCTTCTTCAGTGTTAACTCTGCAGCACTGGAGCCTGAGAATGGAGCATCTGAGTTCCATTGGGACTGCAACCCAAGACAATTCAGAGTGTTTTAAGTCCCTTTACTCAGCACTAATATAATTGCTGCCAAACCTGATTATTCCCACCCAAAGCTGAATTAACTTGCCTCTGTAGCAGTAACTTTTTTTCTCTATCTCAATACAAACTGGGGGAAAATTATTTTACTGGGTAAAACCTCAATACTTACCTGCCTCCAGAGTTTCACTGTGGGCCATCTATAGCTAGGTACATAAGTACACATTTCAAACCACCAGCCCAACATTTTCAGGTACAAATACCTCTGGTTTTGAATTAGATATCTATTGTCATTGGCCATCTGGGTATTAAAAGCCATTGAACATGTCCATCCTTTTAAAATGTTTCGACACCTCTGGATAAAAATGGACAAAGTTTGTCACGTGCTGTGCATGTGTTTTATGTTTGTGTCTCCTTATTTTCCTCCAAGTTGAAAAGTGTCTCATTGAGCTGGATGGATTTATGTGAAGAACATTCTGTAGAAATTGAGGTCCAAATTAGAACACTGGCTTTCATCAGTGTAGCAGAGAGAGTGGGCAGCAAAGAGGTAGAAACTTGTTAGCCAAGATCTAAAATTCTGGTTAAAATAATGAAAAATTATTCCCCTTTGTACACATGGCTTCTTTGCACGTGCAGCTCAGCTAGCCCACGGGGGCTGTTCTGATAGTAAATTCCCAGTTTTACGCTCCTTGGCAGGCAAGCTTAGTATACACAGGGGAACAGCACGGAGAAACAATCTTACTCCTGGAATCGCACTTCAACTGGCAAGTCTTGATGCACATAATCTCCTCCACCTGCACAGAGCAAAGAGTAAAAGGAAATTTTGTCTTACTGGATCAAATGTTATCGTCTTACTCCTTTGCATATTTTTTATTGGTAATGAACAAAAGGAACTTGTCCATTAAAATGACAAGCTTTGTTTTACTTTACACATATTGTCAGAAATCATTGTTTAGGTCTTGTTAACCCTTTGCTAGAAGCTATAGATGACTTTGCAGGACATTTCTGAGAGCAAGAAGAGTGTGTGTTCTGTGTTAGTCACCAAGGTGTGGCTAGAATGGAGCATGCAAGGAAACATTTTTCAAGTAACAATGCATGAAAGTCTGGTAGCTCTAATGTATCATCTAGATCCTTTAATATGAGAGGAAAGACAAAAAATAGTTCTCATAACATCTGTCTCATTAAGACATCTCCTGTTCAGCGCAGGTAGGGCTCAACCTCGAGGTATTTTCTCTTCCTTAAGAAGAGACATGGGAATCTTGGACTGGAGAAGAGTAAATTCTGCTATAAGACAACAAGGATGTGTTATAACCCTTAAATCTGAAGTTCATATCCTAATTTTACTATTCCAGATAATTTTTGTGGAGAGCTTCATAGCTTGGGAGATGAGAAGAGGTCACTTGCTGTCTTGTCTCATGCCTTACTAGCACACAGTGTTAGAAAAGTTGTGTTGTTGCCGCAGCACTAAGCACATGGTTATGGCTGAACCGGAGAATTGTGTTTCTGAGTTCAGAGCAGTCTGGTGAAGCTGTGATATTCTGGCACAATTCACACTTCTTATTTAGGCTCCTTTTGGAACAAAACTCTTGGTTAGCCTCTTCTTCTCTGAAAATGTTCATACATCAAGCCTTAAAAGGCTTAATGGTATTATTTGAAAATATTTTAAATTCACTCATAGGGATGGGAAATGGAATAATTACATAATATCAGCAATAGCACTAGAACAAGGCAAAATAAGACATCCAGGCTTGTACACTCTAAGGTTAAATATATGATATCAGAAAATTAATTTAAATATGTTTGTTGCTGCACAATCCAGGGGATAGTGACAAACGGAACATAGTCAGTCCAGCATGAAATACCAAGGGGGATACCAAGGGGAGCCAGGAAAGTGTTGTCAGGCAGCAATGACATCACCCTGCAACCCTTGCCAGCCTCCCTCCACCACGTTCATGGTTCCAGACTGCCGCTCTGCAAAGGGCCATTCCCTTCCCATTAAATCACTGTGCACAGGACTAGCTCTTAAAAGTGGGTGTTTTTTTCCCAATTTCCAAGAATGCATCCTGACTACCTGACATCTAACGTTGATATGCAATTCATTTGCTCATATGAACAAAATATTCTGTATTTCAGGTGGATTCCCTTCTTCTTGCCCTACTGTGATCCTCTCTTCACTTTTGCTTGCTTTCTCCAGTGCTTGTTAAAAGGGTGAAGGCTCTCGTGCTAATGAGTAGATCCGCCCCTTCGCAATGTGGTTTGTTACCATGTGCTTCTAGGCTGCATCCACTCCTGTGACTGTTTCTCTTTTGAGAGTGTATATAATATCTGAATTCCTTAGTAAAAGGGTCTGTGACTGTGGGGTTCCATCAGATGAGGAAACTAGTGGCTCACTAATGGTTTTTTTCTTGCTTGGCTTGTTCATTTCATAAATAGTAGAAAATGTCCTTCAGTCAATGACTGATTTATTTTCAAAGTTTAAAAACGTTAGAAAATACTGTGTGGGAAGTGGAATTTAATCTTCCCAAAGGAGATACTGGCCTTCAGTTTTCAGATATTACTTTAAATATGCCTAAAAATCATCGATGGTTAAACAGAGCTGCTTTCAAGAATGTTTTGATGGCTTACAAAGGTCAAACTAAAGGTTAGTTTAACTATTTTAAGTTGCATAACCTTCAAAAGACAGTGACAGCTGAAATAACTCAGTAATTTTCTGTAGCAATCAATATGATGGCTGGAAAAGCATGAGGAGGGATATATAATTTTCAAAATTCACCATAAAAAGCAGAAGTAATGTTTTTTTTGAAATAGATGCATTTTTACTTCAGGATAGATAATATGCTTTTCTATACCTTTGGAAAAAAAAACAGTGAAGACAAAGTACTTCAATTCTACCATGAGGCAAACTCAGCAAAATCAATTCTGTTGTCCTCATTGACAGTTATTGAATTATCTTGGAGTACAGCTAGAGTTTCCTTCTGTTTTTACACTGGAATAGCTCACACAAACTAATATTGCCAGTTGTTAGCATTATTCTAGGTAAGAAATGTGAAAAGTAAATTCTTTCACTTATTCTTGTATACAATTTCAATGGGAATTAAAATCACAGACACTCTATTAGGTTATTTTTTCATTATTTGTATCTACCAAGCAGCATCTTGTCACGTAAGCACTCTCATAATTTTGAGGAGAACATGTTCAAGCCTGAGTCTTGGCAAAGGTAGGAATTTCAAGCCTGTGTTTAAAAAAAAAAAAAAAAAAGAAAAAGAAAAAACCCCAGAGTCATTTATATTGTTGACTGAAAGATGATCTTATAACTGAAGCTGTGTTTCTGGATTTGGAAACCTTGTAGTCCCTCTTATTTCTTCTGTAATTGTCCTGAAAGATTTTTCACCTGTTTGATTCTGCCCTCCCTTAACCCTTACTATTACCTTAGTCTGCAGATTGCTCCATTCTTGAGTCTTAGTCTTTTTCCCAGATTTCTACCACTCTCTGCATTTTAATAATGAAGATATCCTATCTTTTTTGTCTGACATTACAATAACAGATACCATAAAAATAGACAAAATTTTCTGTAGGAATTGCATGTGAACATTTGAGTGCGCAATTTATCTCCTTTGCAGTTTGATCTACACCCTAGAAAAAGAATACCAGAAAGTCATTAAGCGTATAAAAATTAATGAAAAATCCAGAGAAGAATTAATTATTGAAAATAGGAATTAGTGAAAATATAGACATCTGAGTACATTGTAACAGAACCTAATATGGCTCATGTCTTAGTCTTCCCATGTCTTCCAAAAATAGCTATGAACATGTTGCAAAAATCACATTAAACTGTATTAGCATGCTTGAAAGAAAGAGGTACAATAGTTTTTTGGTTTTTTTTTTTTAAATTATTATTTGGACAATTCTAGCATTATTTTGTTTGTTTATCTTTTCATTCCAAAATTAAAATTTGAAATAAATGTAGTTGATTAATAAACCGACACATAAAAATTTACTTTTTGGAGAGGTTGGGCAGCTTTTCACTTTTATTTTAAACCACTGAGCTTGTTTGTAACAAAAAATTATTTCCCTCTTTTTAATTAGATTAAATATTTGCTGAATTGGCATTAATTCGTTATGAACATCAGTTGATTTAAATCTGTGTTTTAAGGAATTATGTTTTATTTTTCAAATTTTATCCCAGCTCTAATTTGGCTATGCCAGCCTTTGTTATCTTATATATCAGCCTAAGCAGTTAATTATTCCTGGAAGTTTGCCATTGTTAAAAATTAATTTAGTATTGATTCATCCATAATTTTTTCCAAATGTATATTTAAATTATATACTACTTTCTTTAGTCATTGCCTGGAGCAATTAATGGCTTGCATGAGGTTTGTCCTTCATAAATATCATTAAAAATTCCTCCCTCAAAAGGAAATTGAGCTTCACAGAGCATGTTCTGTCGTGACACAATTACAGCTGTTTTTCTGTTCCAGCTCCGAGGGAATGTCTATCCATTAAAGAGTCATTAGATAAAAATGCACAATCAACTCCTCAGTGGGAAGAAGAACCTGCTCCCACAGGGGTTTCCCCATTTTCATAGGGAACCATTAGTTCTTCATAGCAATTGTCTCAAGTATAGAATCACAGAATGGTTTGGGTTGGAAAGGACCTTAAAGACCATCCAGTTCCAACCCCCCTGCCATGGGCAGGGACACCTTCCACTAGACCAGGTTGCTCCAAGCCTCATCCAGCCTGGCCTTGAACACTTCCAGGGATGGGACATCACAGCTTCTCTGGGCAACCTGTTCCAGTTCTTCACCATCCTGTCCATGAAGATTTTTTTACTAATATCTAATCTAAATCTCCCCACTTTCAGTTTAAACCTGTTACCCCTTGACTGAAGGTGTTCCTGGGCACCAAAGTCAACTGGCACAGAACAGCCTGCATCTATGGTAGTAGCTGGGTGACTGCATGCATGCTGCCTATGGGGAAAGGGCCCTTGGACCCTCCAGCTCCCAAACTACGAGACGGTTGATATGGATGATGATAACCCAAGCCATGGGCCATCCTCAGATTTTATTAGTCTAGACGAACCTATTCCAGTGGCCAGGAATGTTCTCATGCACTGTTTCATTAGCTAAGGAAAAGCTTGGAAGCTTCACCATACTTGGAGTGAGGGTGACAGGCTGCAGGTCCCAAGGTGTTAAGGTGCCCTGCAGAGTCAGGACGGCTTTTGGGTAGGCATGGCTACAAAAATGCTTGTCATAATGGACTTCCAGGTAAAGATGGGTTTTGTGATACGGATTTCTTTCTTGGATGCAAGTATCTAAATGATACCCTGGGAGTCCTTGAGTTCAGTGCTCTTCCAAGAGAGTTTCACAGCAGTAGTAGCACAAAGCACTTCAGAGTACATGAAGAGGAATGGGTAAGCTTAAAGACAGGGCCATGGCTTATTCCTTACACTGATTTAGCCACTACCATGGGTTTATGTGAGGGGGACAACTTGGCCAAACATAGCATAGATAGTGTCACTGTGGAGAACACCCTGTATGAACACTCTTAAATGGATACTGAACTACCTCTCCACTTTGCTGATCCCTTCTTTGTCTTCTGGGAGGCAGGCACATCCGTCATCGGCATGGGAGGCTAGTGCAGGTCTGACAGCCTCCCAAAATGTAGCAAGTCCCTCTAATATGGGAAGTTTACTTGTCAGTTTGCCATTTTAACACTGGATAAATCCAGCTGCAGAGATTCTGAATCAGGGAGTTGCTGTTAGTAAAACATTGTTTACTTACATTTCTTTAATATTTTGCTGGGGATGGAGGTGCAGATTTCTGAAACCTTTTTCAGTGGACTGATATAGTTCAGAAATGAATCTTGGAAGGTGCAACTCACAAAAAACCAATACAACTTTTACTACAGCTGTTTCCTCTTGACTGAGAGCCCATTTTACTGCACAGTCAGCATTTCAGTTGACTGACCTGCAGGTAGACTTAAGGTAGGTCTTTAGTTTACCATCTTCAGCTTTCTTTTTGTTTCCACATTTCCTCTAGTTTCTCTCTAAGTCCCTCAGGCTACTCATTCAATCTCAGGCTGATAATCTGGAAGTGTGCAACGGCTAGATCTGTATTTGTAATTAGATGAGTTGCATTTCTCTGCAGAGAGAGGCGAGTTTTTCAACAGCCAGTTATCCATGAATGTTTATTACTGTTGGATCTCCTTTGGAGCTTTCTGTTGTCTAAGATGAAATTTCAAGATAGCAAAATGCCATGGTTTATTTTCAGATAAAATCAGAAAGAGAAAGAAATAAATTGTTAAAAGCTTTCACTGATCATGAAGTTAAATGAGGTTAGATGTGCTGTGTTTATTTTTATAAGGAACAATGAGGCAAAAAAAGGAAAGAAAACAACTTCAGCAAGAAATCTCTGCTTAATCTCTCTATATGCTTCTAAATAATCTTTTTCCCCACTTCTCACTCACTTTGCCTTGTCAAAATGGAATGACTGTAATTGTTTTGGAAGCAAATTGCGAAAGGTTTTAACCTTTTAACCTTGATTCTGCCTCAGTTCACAATGCAGGGAATCTAGCATGGCTGTTCTCTGGATTCTTATAGTAGATGGCACAATAATGTCAACAGAGATTGGTACTGATACTGCACTTTTGTTTTGCATACCATCTTTCTGTCTGCCGGGATGTTCCTATAGGCTGAAGAACTGGGGGTTTTCTCAGCAAGAGTGGTTCTGCCCACTGATTTTATGGGGAAGATTTATAACAAATCAGTGAGTATAGGTGATTTCCAGTGTTCGTCAGAGTTCATAATGTAAAAGTCCCAGTTGCAGCATAGCTCTGGATCCCGCCCCGAGTTTTAAGACAATCTGAGACCCTAGAAATAAACAACACTGACTTTTGTCCTATTAAAAATCCACGGCATTTCTCCCCTCAGAACGTAGTCTTCAAAGTAAACTTGACCCTGGCTGTGAAATTCTCTTGTCCATTGGGATACCAGGTTTTTGTGTCCCATGCACATGGCAGGTTTCTGACTGATGTTTGGTTTAGACATACACACAAAGTGCCCGAGGCACCCGCTGAGCCTAAACAAAGCAGCCTGGGGAAGGTCTCACCATGCCTATTGTCTTACACTGACATCGGCCTTTCCATCACAAAGCCCTTCAAGACCAAAAGTAATCAATAATGATGAATGTGGTTTCTTCCCTGTGTGCGTCTGAGACAGATGGAGAGTCACAGTGGATAACAATAGCCTGCAGGCAAGGGCCCTGACATGGTTATTTAAAAATATCCTCCAAAACCTTACATAAAAATAAGGTACAAAGTTATATGGGTTTTTTTCCATATTTGCCTGCTTGATGACAGATCCCTTCTGCAAGCAGTAACTGGATTGCCTGCTCTCATGAGGATCAGTGCTGTTACTGAGCAGCATCCCTCTCTCAGAGAAAGGATGGACAGTTTTCCTGCATGATTCTCTCTCTCTGCACCTTCCTTCCTTTCCAAACTCCCATTTCCCAAGCGCTCTTTATCCCTTTCTCCACCTCTCTTCTCTCATGCTCACGCTGTCTGCTTCCAGGCATGCTCAGTTACAGAGACATCAATCATATAGCTGAAAACAAATGCTTCAGTTAGTTGATCTTGGACAGAAACTGGTTATGGACTATGCTGCAGTTTAAACCTCCTTATATAGAGCCGTGGTCAGTTAGGGTCAGATGGAGGAAGCAGTCCCAGTGGCACGTCCCTGAAGAGACTTCAGGTTCCAACGTGATGCGTGTGTATGTCAGAAAGCAGTCTTGCCGAGGGCACCAGGAGGTTGGCCTCATGTTCTGAGCAGATGCTGCATATACCTTATCCCATCCCGGTCTGCCCACGTGTTCCACCCACAGCACATCACCCCTTTGGCAGACGTGTCTTCTGATAAATGCAGAAAGAAAGGAAATCAAAGCAGAATGGTATTGATCAGAACATGATTATTTTTCCAGTGTTGTTTTTGGTTTTCGTGCGCCTTAGATTTCTTTCGTGATGCCAGGAGAGGTACAGCTGGGTAGTTGGGAGGGATGATGGTGAGTCACTAACAGTACCTGTAAAAACATTTACAGTAGGGCTTGCCTAAGAAAATGATTTTAGTAAATCTAGGAGCAATGAGAGAACAAAGCAAGAACACAAACAGGAACCTGTGAAGCTGGATTTGGCCCTCAGTTCCAGTGGGATGAGAATGAATTTTTCCTGTTTAATTGCTATTAACAGAAACCCCAGGGTAAACACATTAATAGGTTTTTATTGTAACACATTAGTAATTAATCAGAAACTGTCCTAGTAGTATTTTACAAAGAGTTCAACAGAATATGCAGTAGCGGATCTAAATAGGGAAATATTACATGAAGGTCACAAGATATTTTTGTGTTTTGATTAGTGTACGATGGGACTACTTGTTCTTAGGATGTGGCTGTTTCTGAGCATATGATCCCCTCCCCATCACTACGCAATCCTAGCTGGGTGCACTGCTCCCCGGATCACCTAAAAAGATATGTAGTAAAGCTGGCATGCTTTGCTTTTCTGGGCAAATGCACACGCTGTCAGACATCTGCAACACCTTGGCTAAATTATTGACCAGTGTTACTGATTTTGTGCACCAGGGGCTGGGGAGGGAACCCATTGGAGGCAAAGCTCTTGACATCCAGCATATGCTTCTTAATTTCCAGATTCAAATTTATGTGGACCCTGGCCATGAGTGCATTTCTAACCTTTCACTCCCCTTCTTTCCTCAGTCTCACAGCTCCAGAAGAGCAGGCATGATCTGTTCACTTGAAGCCCCATTTGTCCCACAGCAGTGAAAAGGAAAGAGGAGGGCTGGCACTTTGAATAATTTATTCCAGCCTTCCCGCCTGGGGGAGGTGGGGAAATCAAAGGCTCTGGAGTCAGTGGGGTTGCACTGTTGCAAATGAGGGCACCATTTAGCTCTGGATCAGGCTAATTCCTCCCTGTGGACAGCCTTTGGAAGAAAACAAAAAAGCACACCCAAAGACAGATTGTTTCCTTTACATTACTAAGGAAAGTGTTTATTCTAGTAAAAAAAGCTGGAGAGGAGCAATTAGAAACTTCAGGGAACGCACTAAGTGAAAATGTGGTTTTGGTTATCCTGAGTAGAGATAATTTACTAAATTGCAGTATTTTACTTGTGGTCGCCAGTGACACAGTGACCCTGTTGTGGTAATGCTCCTCTGCCATGCTCTGAAAAATCCGATAACCCTTGCAGCCGCACCGGGATGCTGCTCCTTGCTGCTCGCCCGAGCCCCACCAATGTGCTGTGTGCCTTGGAGAGGGGACTTCCATGGAAAGTTCCCTGCTGCTCGCTGCTGCTGGGCTGTGTGTACCGCCCTGGCTGCAGGGACAGCAGACATACCATGCCCTGCTATGTGAAAGGGAAGGGATGGCAGGAGGAAAGTTACCCTGGAAGTCCTTCCTGTGGTTTGTTTGCAGCAATTCGATATTTACAATGTGCTTAAAAAAGCGTTTGTCCAAGTCTGTTTGGCAAGCTAGTTATCAGTTCCAGCCAAAAAACTTTATTTACTTATCTAATCTCTACTGATCGGAAAAGATGAAGTAGGAAAGAACAGGATGGACAGATGAAAATGAGGCAATGCAAGCTTTGCTTTTAAAATAGCTCTTTCTTCATTATTTCATGTTTTATCCTAAAACTATGCCTGGTCCCTGAGCACAGATGTGAGTGTTCAGATCCTCTGCCTTCCCTCTTCCAATGCCAAGTTAAGCATTTGTCCTGAGCCTTCATGTCTGAAAGGGATACCTAGGCACTGAGGTGGGCTTTAAATGACCCCAACAGCTTTCAGCAACCTCACCGCATGGTTGGTCATTACCCTTTCTTGCTCAAGGGCTGGTTTGCTGGAGTATGAGACATTGTGACATACTGCACCTTCGCCGTGCGTGTGAGTGCACACGTGTGCACTACAGCATGTAACAGCAGCAAGACTGGGGATGTTACTGCACTGCTGCAGCAGCCAGCTTCTCCTAGACAACTCTCTCCTGCATCTGTCCATCTAGCTCAAACCATCTGCTGCTCTGAAGCCACTGATGTCTTTCCTTCAAGGACATTCAACAGTGTTTCTTAACCCTTCCCCTGTTTCAGTCTGGGATGTCCTCTGCCGTGGCCCCAGATGGTTTTGTTGTTGCTCATTATATTTAAACAGAATTAAAAAAAATAATTCTGTATCTTTCTTAATCTCTACTGTAATTTCAAGTTTCCTCTCATCCATTAAAGACTTGTACACAGTACTAAACCAGAAGACAACAGCTTACAAAGATGAACCCTAAAAAACCCCCAGTGATAATCAGGTAAAAATAGCCCATTGTCCCTTAGATTCATCCCCATTCTTTTTTTTTTTTCCCTGATGTCTATGCAAATTTCAGAAATTGTATGTTTTGAAGGTCAGCAGACTGTATATACTGAATTAGCTGATTTTGGATAAAGCAGCAGGCTGAATTCCATCATCATAGCCTGCTGCTGGGTCTCCATTCCTGCCTGTAGTCGGAGATCTACAGCTCAGCCTTCTGTATCATGAATGGAGAGAGAGGCAGTAACTTATACAGAAGGGTAATTGGTCCCTCTTGCAGATCACTGGTTTCATGCTTTCGATAAGACATCCATCACCACCTGGTTGTCAGTTTCCATCTTCAGATGTTTTAATGCAAAGTGTACCTCCCTGCCAAAAGCATTGCAGTGACCTTCTCTCGAGATAGCTACAGCCTGGGCATCATTAGCAAGATCCACACCTGCAAGGAAAGTCTGTAGGTTTTGGACCAAGCAGAGGTAAGATAACACTGGTCTGGCTAAAGCTGCCACTAAAAGTATCTGTTGCTATAAAAAGCAATAAAAAGCTATAAACCATGAACAGAGAGCAGATGCACAGTCGTGGTTGGCTAGTCAGTGCAAACTTGGCCAGCTTCGAGCTCTTTTCCAAGCTTGTCGGCAGTGGCACTGTGTTGTGCAGCCTGAGCTTTGGATTTCTCATGCTCCCTCAATCTAATCCTGCTGAGTCACAGGAACTAGAAACATAAAGGAGCACTGTGTGTCGACCCCATGAGACACACTGAACTCAGGGACTGGCCACACCAAGTGTTATTCCTACAGAAGACAGGCATTGTGTTAATGACAGTCCCCTGATGGAATTCTCTCAGCAATTACATGAATGTGTTATATTTTGTCCTGTATTACTGCCAGAGACCAGGCAGATCTAGGCTGGATGTAAAAATGTGTTGCCATACCATCACCTGTGTACTTTCCCTGTGCCTGACTAACAGTTAAATCCAAACCCTTTCTGTGGCATCATTCAGTCAAACAACTTTACTTAATTGAACACAAATGGTCAGTGTATTGACTTCCAATGGTAGATGCAGAAGTCCAAACTGAAGAGGTGGAATCTACTCTTCCTTAGAGACTTGGATTCCTGAAAAATCAGTGGCGGCAAGAAGAAAAAATACGAAACGAAACTTCTTGATCTGGCCCCACTTCTTCCAAGCTGACTCATTCTTCTCAGGATGCAAGGGCTACATCCGTATCACTGGCTAAACAACCCTCAGGACTGTTCTTACAGCTGGCAGGGGATGAGCCACCTCCACCCATGGTATTACCCTCTCGCTGCAGGCAAACAGCCAGCCGTGAATGGTCTCTGGACTCTGCAAACTCCCAAACCACACCTGTGGACTGTGATATTAGGATGTGCCAAAGACTTGCCAGAAACTGTTCGAATAAATTAACAATACAGATGATTAGGTTTTGGGGACTACACCTTAACATTATAATGTATAAACTACAGTAGACAGAGCCAAGGAACCCATGTTTTGGACAAAAAACTCTGGATTTTCAGCCTACAGCAACTGTTTTCTGGTGTCTCAGGATTTCTAAGGCATGCTAGAAGCTGCCACATCAACACTCCACATAGCTAGTTAGGTATCTTGTACGTGCTGAACATTCCTGGTTGGTTACCTACCCTCCTGTCGCGACCCGGAAAGGTCTGGTCTGGAGAGATTTGTTGTTATTCCCAGAGTGAGATTAAGACACAAACAAGGTCAGATGCCATAAAGAAAAGAAGTTTAATAGTTACATCAAAATTCACAGAGATGCAAGAAAGAGAGAGAAAGATGGGGGAAAAAAGGAAAGTAAAGGTGCAATAGCTACCACCACGGAGCTGCGGCGTCCCGTCGGTATGACTTGACTTCATGTCAGGTGAGGAATTCCGTTTGATGCTGGTTGTCACTGCTCTTTTATTGAGCTGGGTCGCTGCTTCCGAGAATCAATTAGCATATTCTAAGAACTGTTTTGCTTAACCTCACCCACCACTCGGCCGTGGTGCGCATGCCCAATACCGTCACTAGGGGGTCTCCAGGCATCTCTGGTGGTCTTCAGGGGTCTTCGGTCCTCTCTGTTTTTCCGACCCTGAGTCTGGGCGCATGTGCAGGGGTTAGGTTAAAGTTTTCCAGGAAATGTGTGGTTTTGTGGTTAGACGGATGCTTCGTAGCTATGGCAGTGGTAGACGGTGTGATGCTCCAGAGATGCTGAGACAGACATCCGTTGGCACAAACATCCGTCCTTTACACGTCCATTTAATCTTCCTCCCTTTCATCTCCCAGTTTTAACTGTAGCCAAAAGCAACGCTTGCAGTCCATGAGGAGTTTAAATTCTACTGCTGATATTGAAATTACAGTGTTCATGCTTTAAATTATACTTCCAACTTGGACATTACCTTTTCTTACTACATCAAGATCAAACTCAAGAGGCTTTCCCGTTCTCTACTCGGTCATTGGGTGGGAATGCTCTCCTTCTGCCTGACCCACATGATCTGCTGCGATACGCATAACATGAGATCGTGTGTCAGAGCACAGGCCTGAGTGGTGCCTTCGTAAGCTGATTTTACTGTACTGAAAGTGCCACAGCTCCTGTGCTCTGAGGACCATGTGGCGGGAGTTATGTTGTGTTTGACAAAGCCTGCCTGCTGTAAATTACCTCGGACAGCTACATGATACCTAAGCAAGGCCTAATAATAGCAAGAGGAAAATCTGCTCCAAAACACTTCTGTGCATCATTCATAAGAGTAACAGAGCTGACTCTTCAGTTCTGCTCTTGATCTTGAAGATACTTCTTTCCGGGTGTTTCTTACTAGTCTGACTAACTGCATGCTGAGATGGACGTGCTCATTAGGAACTCATTGTGCTTGGTGTACGCTCAGTCTCATGTTCGTTAATGAACTTCGCTGGTGCCCCTTGGCTCTTGCCCTCCATCCCTCACCCTGCTGACTTGTCCTGTTACCTGCAGGATGTTTCCACCAGAACTCATGGGCCATGGTGCGCGCTGAGACCTGCTGACCTGACTGCGTTAATGGATTTTGAGGGTGGGAGAAATCCCTGAAAATGTTGTTTTATTCCTATTACACCAGTAGATTAGTTTTCTAATGCATCTGTAAATGGGTATGTGATTTACTAATCATTTATTACCCACAACTCTCTAGCATGTTTGTATGAAGCCACAAATATATTTTAATGTGGATATAAAATGATTAAATGTGTCATCATCTAAATGAACATCATAAGACAATTATATTTATTTATTTATCCCTTTAATATGTTTGAATTTTCTTTTACAGTCATGAAAAAATGAAATCTTTGAAGTTTCCATGGATTCAGTCATTTGATTTGATGGGGTTCTATGAAGGAAGACCAGTGTCTATTTTCTACACTGGTAGCTGGAAAGTAATTAGTTGACCACATGCAACTTTCCCTTCCATCAGCCGAAGACAAAAACCTATCTGGTGTAATCTGGAAATCAAAGGTAACTCTTTATGATTCCTGACTTGGCCATGCAGTGGCCATTTGAAATTGAATTGAATTAACCAATTGAATTAACCATTTGAAACATCTGGGTGCTTCTTTATGAATGTCACTGGCAAAGCTGGTTTTCTGTGCTATAGTACAGCTTGAGAGTCCCTTGTAGGCAGCAGTCGTGGGGTGTTTTCTACATCTGCTTCTCATCTGCCAACATCTACTTGATAAACTTTGGGAGCAAAAATAGGCTTTCAGTTCAACTGTGCATTGTGCACCATGGAGCTACCCAAGCTATCACCTCTTTATGATGGAAAATGTGCAAGATAATGGAACTGATGTACCTTTTTCTGCTTTTGTGTTGTAATTCTGAGGGTGCACAACTCTCAGGAGCTGCACCCACCCCACCTCTTCCTGCCAGAGAAGCCATTCATTGTTTCCTTCAGCAACAACGTGTTGCTGGGAGGCAAGTGCTGTCCCTCAGCTGTGCTGCCATGGGACAGAGCTGATTTTCTTAGGTAGCTTCATTAAGCCAGTTCTTCAGCACCAAATTACTATCAAAATTACTACAACTGTCACCTCTGTTGATGGTCTTGGCACAGAGGCTAAGGTCTGAAATGGTCTGGTAGCAGAAGTTGAAGCCAAACCTCAGAGAAATTATGAGTATGAAGGGTTAATTACATGGACAGGGCTTGAGTCCAGATTGGAGATAAGGTGTCAGTTTTTTTGTCTGACTTTTTTGGGTCAGTTGCTCTTTTCCCTCATTCTTTGAGTTGTTCTAGGGAAGTCACTCTTTTGCCATATGCTGTGCTAAAAGAAAGGCAGGGACCGACCAGGGTCTGAAGAGAGGCTGTCTGGGCCTTACTCCCCTCACTCCACCCCAGCTGCTGTGTTGTCCCTTCTCGTGGTGTATGAACCAGTTGTCGTGTGAGGCTGCAGGGTTGCATTCACCCCATGTACTTCCAGTTTGGCAGAGCAAATGCTGATCTTTCCTCTCCTCATGACAGCAGAACCATTTAGGCTTTTTTTGAAAATCACCTGTGGTGAAAGAGCAAGGCTGCCCATTTCCAAGAAAGTGAAGCTGACAAACAAAAATAGATAATCTGTCCTTCAGGCGAGCTTTCTTTGCTGCACAATGTGCTAGCTATTGGAGCCTTGTGGAGAAGAACAGTATGAGTTACGTGGTCAGGGACTTAATAATTCTTAGAAATGAATCATTGCTGTCAGAGTTTCTATGGGAACTGGGAAATAAATGAATATTTAGGCTATTTTCAAATTAATTCTATCAGAAGATCCAAAGGTTGCGCAATGGCTAGAAGTATACAAAGAAATAAATCATTATATTATTTAGATTTTGCTAGTAACAGTTACTGTTTTTTTTGAAAAGTATGTTTTATACAGCTTAGTCACAAAACATTTAAACTCAACAGAAGACAAACAGGACATTTGGCTGTAAGTTCAGAGAAATGAACTCATGAGGTTTATTTTTTATATGCAAGTTCGATTTGGACGCGTGCTGTATAACACAAGAAAAAGTTACCACTTAATGTTTTTTTGTCTCTCTTGAAATGATGAGGGCATCTGGACCTCATTTTAAATTGCAAACTAGGCTTTTTAGCTTTTTAAAGCAATTTGCTTAGTTTGAACTAATTAATGCTTTGGTTGATGTGTAGGCAGTAAAAGACAAAGTGACCCCAAGCATGAGAGAGGTGAAGGAGAATTGCATGAATTTTGGCATTTCTTAACTTTTGAGAGCTTGAATTGTCTACCCAAGCATTTCAGTGGAAGCCGGGTGTATGCACAGCGGATGTCATGAAGCAATACCAGAAGGAGACCCCAGGATAAGCTATGCATGTTTCCCAGCATCACAAATAAATGTTCACAGAGCCTGAAAGTGCAGCCTAATGTTCTGTTACTTTGAGCAAAGCCAACAGCTGCAGCCAGATGCACCTCTCCCTCATGAGTTAAGAGCCGTTCACTGCAGTCCCTGAAGCACGTGTGAGCTTCTGACGCCAGGGGCCTAATTACTGTAAACGACACTATTTTTGCTGATATTGGGCTGATGTCCCTCAGTTCCAGCTGGCTGGACCAGCATCGACTGATGTCCAGCCGATTTCCTCTCAGGTTTTGGAGTGACAGTTTCCTCTCTCCAGTGAAACTCCAGTGTCTGTAAGCAACCCCCTAATTATGTTCAAGAATGATATTTCTCCAACCCAAATAAAATGTGATGTCTTACGGCTGAATTACCATCAAAGTGGTTGCTGCAGGGAATCAACCCCTCAGTTGCATGGAATAATAGAAACCAAGAGGAACAGAGAATTCCTACTCAAGGCAAATCCAGTTTGCATGAAAATGAGGAAACCTGAACTATAACGTCCCAAACTCTAGTGTCAGATGCCTATTCTTAAAGGAGATGTCTCGGACTAGGTTTTGCCCAGGTTACAGCACTTTGCAGCACTGTGGTGAGGATGGTTGGAGGAGGGATGGCCTGGCTAGAGCAGAGGGATACAGATGAGTGGGGCATTTCTGCAGAGCTCTGCAGGAACTCAACTCTCAGTGAAACACTTTGGTTTCATGATACAACTTGTTCTGCCAAAAGGATTCTGGCATTTTAATCCTGCTACCCTTCAACCTTCTGCAGCCTGCAATTCTTCAGACAGCTTGGCTATAATTAGCGCTTTTTTCAGAAGATGGCAAAATGCGTACCCTGAATCCCAAGAACTGGGGAATGACTGTTGCTTGAAGAAAATATTGCTGGATTTTTTTTTTTAAACTTGGGCAAAAACATCTTTGTTCCTTATTCACAGAAATAGTTAAAATTATTTACCTGAAATGTTCTGAAGAATTTTTTCTTTGAGGTAGATATTTGCCTGGCACCTGGGAAGGAGGAGTCCCTGTAACAACACTATCAGGGGACAGCGGGTCTGGGGAAGGGTCTGGAGGAGGGTCCTGGCATGGTGGTGGGATGCAGGTGGTAGCTGAATGTGAGCCTGTGGTGTGCTGTGGCAGCCAGCAGCTCCTGAGCTGTGTGACCAGGGGTACGGCCCAAAGATCAAGGGAAGGGATTGTCCCCCTCTGTGTGTCACTCATCACATCACATCTAGATACTGAGTCCAGTTTTGGGACCTGACACAGGAAAGATGTGGACAAACTGGAGGGAGCTCAGGGGGGCAGTAGGGGCTGGGGTGCTTGTCCCATGAGGAGAGATGGGGGGAGCTGGGCTGGATCAGCCTGGGGAATGGATGTCTTTGCGGCACCTAACAGCCCCCAGCACCTACAAGGGGTCACAGAGGAGATGGAGCTGGACTCCTCACGGCAGTGCAGGGTGGGAGGGCAAGAAGTGATGGGCACAAGTTGAAATGAGAGAGGTTCAGTCTGGGTTTAGGGAGAAATTTTCCCCATGAGGGAGGCAGTGGAGCAGTTCATCCTGAGTGGCTGTGCCATCTCCATCCTTGGTGGGGTCAGGCCCCAACTGGTCCAAGCCCTTGAGTAGCCTGCTCTGACCCCAGCGCTGGCCCTACTTTGGGCAGGAGGGTGGACCTCTGGAGGTCCTTCCCAGCCTGATTTAGCCTATCATCCTTGGATATTAATCAGCTGAAAATGGGGTGCTGCTCTAAACACACTTAACAAAAGTTACCGCTGCCAACGCTGCCTATGGCAGCTGCACTGAGCCAGAGATCAGACCAGCTCTCATTGCAGACATGATGGACAGCATCCAGCCAACAAACAGTGAGGCATGTTATTCTTCATTTATTGCTTCTTAAAAGTATTTCAGAAGCTTGTGAGGTTTGGGTGAGTCTTCCAAATAGAAACCTAACCACACAGATTAATCTGCGTAAAAACCATATACGGTCTTAAACAACTGTGCTCAGGTCAACACAATGTTACATTTTACTATATGCTCTTTGATAGAGAATAGATTTGCAAATTGAGAAGTACTGTAGTGGCCCTTGCCAGGTCTGATCAATCCAAGAAAGTTTAAAGCAGATTCAGATCGGAAAACTGAAGCTGTATCCCAGTCTTGCACACCATCCGGCTTTTCTTCATATCCATAACTGTTACTATTTGTTATGACAGCTACATTATTTGTGAGGTAATGGAACATTATGAAACAAAGCAGAGCTGTTTAAAGTATCAAAATTCCCTTATTGTGAGTACTTTCGTCTTAGGTTTCATTATTTTTTTGGGTCATCCAGAACGTACATTTGTATGCTATAGACACGATAAATCTCTGTATTAATCTTTGTGACCTGCATTTGCCCTGGCTTATGCAATCTCAGTATTTCCATGGTAAAAAATAACAGAAGAGTCGATGCAGAAAATTTAAGGCATTTACTGTGTTTATAAAACACACTATGGGCCTGATCTTGTAATTCCTTTACCTGTTTAAATTTTCATTATTCATCTGAGGACTGTCACTGAAGTGTAATGTTACCTGCAAGGGGGAGTTTGTAACATCGGAACCCGGTGAGATGTTAACATTAGCAGCGGTCATCCCTGTCTTCCATCAAGTGGAGGAAGTTGTGGAAATGAAGCAAGAAGTTCTTGTGGAAATGATTACACCAGCCACAGATGCTGGGGAAGGCTGAAGCATTGCACAGGGAAGCTGCAGGTGTGCTGGCATGGGAGGGGGCTGACAACAGCCCCATGCCCAGCTGAGAGGCACAGGGCCAGGCGAAGGGAGCCTGCAGGACCCTGGGCTCAGCCTCGCTGCCATGAGACTGCGGGCCACAAACGGCACCCAGAGGTGTGGATCTAGAGGGGAAAGAGGCAGCTGTGGGGATCCGTATGAAAGCAGTAGCATTTTTAAGAACTGTTCTTCACATTAGCCCATGATGTTGTTATTCTTACTTAATTCTTATTTAATTATTATTATTACTTTTATTATTCCATTTACTTTGGTACTAAATAAAGACAAACAGTAACCAAAAAGGATACTTTCAGGGGCTGGGCATTCTGCATGCCCTCCCAGGGTGGACCCATAACATCTCTCCTCTCACCATCAGCACTCTCCAGAAGGCCTCAATGAAGGCTTTAATTGCCTCCTCATTAGGTGTAATGGCTAATTAGGAACAGCCTGTGTGTACAAGAATCCTGCCTAGCCCTGGGAGAGGATGCAACAGCAGCAGCTCTGGGATGTCAAGCCATGGCTGCAGGAGGGAAGTAGGCATTGGTAAGAGAGGGGCAGTGCTGGAGGATTGCAGAGGGGACCTGGTATTGGCTGGAAATCCCAACCTAGCTATTCTCACAAAACCTGAGAAAAACCTCATTTTCACTTGCTCTCACAGGAAATAACTCCCAAGTCTGGCCTAACCAACTTTCCCAGCCAACACCATAAGAAAACAAACCATGTATATTAACTAGCTGCACCTTAGCTGTTGCTTCTCTGTGAGAGGATGCAGTAAATCAGATTAAACTGAGGAAAGAGGGGGAGAGATTATGCTTTCTGCTGTTGTTTGTTTATTTATCTTAGATGAGTGCTAGATATTCCTAGATGCCTTCAAGTTTCAGTTTTTAAATCTGTTCCCAAAGGCGTGGGGAGATGCGTATGAGAATTAGCATGACTGATGTGAACACTCTTGGCTGTTTCACTTGTCCGTCTTTTCCACACTTCTGAGGTCTTGTTACCTCTAATAGAAGTACTTATGCATACTGCTGATGGTTCTATACTTGTGAAAAAAGTGATATTTTTGGCACATGAGAATGATCATGTGAAGTCAAGGAAGACAGAGGACTCTCCTGATTAATGTATTTGTATAATCAATTATTTTGTCGACTGTCTCTGGAGATTAAAATATAATAAGGCAGTTGTCTTCTCTCTTTTAATCTCCTGTGCCATAAGGACAAATTCTCATGAATTTTCTTGACTCTCCTGAATAAAATTAATTACTTTTTAGAAAATGCTCCCTGGGAGACCTAATTCTCTCTTTATCTGTGCTGCTGATGTGTTCCTAACCTGTCTGATCCAAATGATTTCTGAATCTTTACTACTTTTTCAAAACCCTACGGCTTTTCGAAGAGAGGTTTGTAAGATGCACTGGCTCAGAAGCCCTTATTTCTAACTTCCAGAGCTGCCCTCAAATTTCAGAGCAGACTTCCAGCGAGTAACAAAAATCGCTGCGCTAGCAAGGGATGTGGTGCCATGGGAGTAAGTCAGAGTATGGGATGTATGTGTCTGTATGCCAAAACCAGGAATGGAAATGGTCCACTGCACTGCCTACTGTGGTGAGTAGGGGAGGCGTGGTATAACAGGTATAATAGGTGCTTTATCACCTATTTTATTGTGTCATTGATTGCCAACCCTTTTGCAGCCTGTAGTGAGCTTAACAACCTTGGGTCTGGTACGGGCTTGCGCAGCTGCTCAAGAGATGTTCAGTGCACTTAAGAGCGCAGATTTACAGTGCATGGGCTTAGGTTGTGCTTGGATTTTCAGGAATACTGAAAATTGCCATTATTGTAGAATAAAGGAATAGAAAGGGAGAGGATAATGAAAAGGATGTTAGGAGAAACGAAGGGGTTCAGCAAATGGAGGAGAGAGCAAC
This sequence comes from Eurypyga helias, assembly GCF_000690775.1. Taxonomy (NCBI): domain Eukaryota; kingdom Metazoa; phylum Chordata; class Aves; order Eurypygiformes; family Eurypygidae; genus Eurypyga; species Eurypyga helias. The sequence continues at coordinate 21,736 of NW_010227302.1, forward strand.
AGAAGATATGTTAGGTAAAGACAGCCAGGTTGATTCTTGGAGAGGGAAAGAACATCAAAGGTGACTTAAGAACCGCACATCATCAGCAGATAGGAAGCACATGCAGCACTTAATCCTTCATGCTATGTGGGAGCCATTGCAGGAAGGTCACAGCAGTTTCTGGTGGGTGGAGACCTATCTTAGGAACGTGCATGTTTGGCAAATGCTAGGAAGTGCTAGGAATCTGTTTTATGTGTACCAGGGACATTCTGCAGACTGGACTGATGCGTGTAGGATTTGCTCCAAACTACCTTGCTGCTCAAGGCTGCAGCAGCCTCCAGGTACAGCACTTCTGCTGTGGAGTGACTAGCCATGTGAGTAAGGAGGTCAGAATCTGAAGCAGTGAACTAAGCTGTTGCTTAAAATGGAATTTGTTAACATCTGTTTTGCAAATACTTATATTTTTTTTTCTCTCAGAGAAACTTAAAAACTATTAAAAAATATTTCCTGACAATAGTATTTATTTAAGAAACCCTTAGTTCAAAGCAATTCAGCATGCGTCAGACTCAGAGGTGACTTAAACCTCTTTCATGGGTTTGTGAACTGTATGATCTTCAAATCTCCACAGTGATCTCTGACTTCCACCAATCTCCTCTGTCTCATTTTGCCCCACGGTGGGCAGGCTGTGCCAGCCGTCTCAGTCAGCACAGCAATACTGAGCCCTGCAAAGCTTTATTCACTGTTTGTTCAGTTGTTAGTTACTGACTTTTAGCTCTGACACAGTAAGTTGGCACAAGCACAGCAGCAGCTCACACCTCGGAGCATGGAGGGGTGTGTGGTGCTAGCAAGGATGTTGTGAATGACCCGGGTTTGTGAGCTCTGATTCTAACCCTGCACTGAGTGGGCCATACCAGGGAAAACGAACAAGACTGGTACTATAATCTTGTGCTGAGGGCTTCCTACTTAATTAGTATAAAAACCTAGATAATTTGTGATGTTCAGAAATGTTGAATTTCCCGCATTTTCAGGCAAGATACACTTTCACTTTGTTAGAAAAAAGGCAGCTTTATCTTTTCCTTGTACCACCGTGCATAGAAATCCTTTTGAAAAAGGAAATTTAATTAAAAGCTGTTAACACAATCTTCACAGCTGAGTCACGTTCCCAGGTACCTCGTGTTCCTCATGTTGTGTCAAACAATAAACATTTGACTCAAGACCGAGGCTGCTGCTCCTGGGGCCAGGTGCTCCTGTGCTGTTCATTATCACAACCCTCCAGACCCGTTTCGCATCTAGCCCTGAGCCTTTCTTTCTCTGCAGATCATTTGACTATTTTTCTCCAGTCTCTTAAAATATTTCCTCTGTCTTGCTGATGAGATTCCTGGAACTGCGAGGGTCCCGGTGAATTCGTAGGTGCAGTTCATTGTGACTTGAATGGCAGGTTTTCAGAATCAAAGCTGGCAGTTTTCAGGCTGGTTAGAACAGAGGAAGCCCATGTTCCATCTTGTCTGCAGAAGGAAAATGGAAAAGGATTTTGTTTGGGAGAATAGCAGAACGAGCAGAACTCAATACTAGTGCTACTACAAAGGCTGCATAAAGCATTGTGATCAGATGTGCACCTATATTTATGGTCTAATGGATAAAAAGTTACCACCCTCTCATAAAAGATGTTTTAAACTCACCTGGTTACATTGGAGCGGATTCAATTTGCCAGCATGGCATTAACATACTGTAACTCCTAGCTATTTTGGTATAGTGTTTTTGTTACGCAATATCAATTTAGCATTGTACAGCCACCAAAAAAACCAGTGTAGTTATTTGATTGCTAGTCAGCTGGGTTGAAGTTCAAACTAAGGGCCAATAAATCACAGGGAGTCATTCCACTTACTCAGATAGATTCTGGTCAGGTACTATAGCTTATATTGTTGGTATTAAAATATCTTCCTAGTGTGTCACACAAGCTATCACAATTTTTATCTGGGGGCAGATCACAGTTTCACAATGTTTCTGTGCAAGACTGTAGTTTAGTACCTAGCAAAATATTAATTTCTATTTTTTATGAATTTGGCACAAAGAAACATGAATTTATAGATGAATATTTTACCATAAACCCCCTAATAGAGTATAATCTATGTCTTTTTTGTCTGCGGCTTTCTC
>NW_010227303.1:0-255 GCF_000690775.1 Eurypyga helias
TTATGTCACAGATCATCTTGAGTGCTGTCATGCGTCATGTATGGGACAACCAGGTGATCAGGCTCAGTCAGCATGGGTTTGTGAAAGGCAGGTCCTACTTGACTAACCTGATCTCCTTCTATGGCAAGACAACCTGCTTAGTGGATGAAGGAAAGGCTGTGGATGTTGTCTACCTAGACTGTAGTAAAGCCTTTGACACTGTTTCCCACAGCATTGTCCTGGAGAAACTGGCTGCTCCTGGCCCTGGTGGGCGGC
>NW_010227303.1:322-5348 GCF_000690775.1 Eurypyga helias
AGTCACAAGTGGTGTTCCTCAGGGCTCAGTACTGGGGCCAGTTCTGTTCAGGGTCTTTATCAATTACCTGAACCAGGGGATCACATGCACTCTCAGTAAGTTTTCAGATGACACCAAGTTGCGTGGAAGTGTTGATCTGCCTGAGGGTAAGAAGGCTCTACAGAGGGATCTGGACAGGGTGGATTGATGGGCCGAGGCCAACTGTATGAAGTTCAACAAGGTTAAGTGTTGGGTCCTGCCTTTGGGTTACAACAACCCCATGAAATGCTATAGGCTTGGAGATGAGTGGCTGGAAAGCTCTCAGGCAGAAAAGGACCTGGGAGTGTTGGTCAACAGCTGGCTGGATATGAGCCAGCAGTGTGCCCAGGTGGTGAATGTGGTCAGTAGCATCCTGGCCTGCATCAGGAGCAGTGTGGCCAGCAGGAGTAGGGAAGTGATTGTCCCCTTGAACTGGGTATTGGTGAGGCTGAACCTCAAATATGTGGTTCAGTTTTGGGCCCCTCACCACAAGAAGGACATTGAGGTGCTGGAGTGTGTCCAGAGAAGGGTGACAAGGCTGGTGAAAGGTCTGCAGAAGAAGTCTTATGAGGAGCAGCTGAGGGAGCTGGGATTGTTTGGCCTGGAGAAGAGGAGGTTCAGGGGAGACTTTACTGTTCTCTATAACTGCTTGAAAGGAGGTGGCAGAGAGGTGGTGGTTGGTTGAACACCAACATTGAATGTTGGTGTTATACTATTATAATTATATTACCATTGAATTACTATTTTAAAATTCCTGTGACTTTTGAGGAAGTCCAAAGAACTTTCTCCACTTACATCTCTATGATGTAAACCTTCTTGTCTTCCCTACCCTTAAGTTAATAGCTAGAAAATTTGTGTAGCTCTTCTGAACTGCCCTTTACCTTGAGAGTTCCGTATATTTTGCCTACTGATTTTCAGACCTTTCTGCTCCTACTGTATCATCTTCAATTACCAGACTATTATGCTCATGAAACTTTAGCAGCTTACATCTACTTTTATTGTGACACCTAACACACCAAGATTTGTTGTTTACCGCTCTGCTTTTGGAACCAAGTGCCACTTACTGTGCTGTGTATTGTAACACAGTTCCCTGGAAGAGATAATTTAATGGTGCAGTTTGTCTGAACTTTCAAATTGCAATTCAGACCATGTTTTCTACTTTTCCTGCATGCTCTTTATATAGTTGCTCATTCTATTGAAGTTTCCTGAATGCAAATGGTAATGGTGATTTTTGGTGCTTCTCTTCTGTCACGATCCTCACTAGGTCACAGAATGTTTTGTTACTAAAAGCTAGACCTTCAGTAGCTGAATCTTAACCCAGGCTTTTTAGTCTAGTGGATGCAAAACCAGTGTGTTCTTCCTGTGAGTTCTCAAACGTAGTGTACACTTATTGAAATGACTGGAGAGCTTTTTATCTCGGTGAGTTGATGCATAAAACTTTCTTCAAGATACTGTATTGTACTAAGGTGTAAGCTGCTGAAAATGCAGGCATGTGGCTTATAAGGTGTGGAGGCAGGAAGGCAGGTGAGGCAGAGATAATGTAGATGTAAAACAGCTGTTTGGAAAGAGCTAAAACCCAGCAATCCTCAGGATCTCAAGTATTTGACCTTAGCATTAATGAGGTGGTACTTCCAGAAGTTGGCTACTCTTGAGTTGTGTTCTCTTTTCAGTTGAACTGTAAATAACTGCTGTAGCAGTTTATCCTTTATAGGACTATTTCTGCAGCATGTTTAAGGTGATTAGTGTTGATGCTAACTTAAATTGCTGCCGTGGGAATTCTGTTACTGTGGAGTATTTTATCTAAGATGGCATATGGCTGATGCAGAAGACTTAAACTGAGTTTCTCTAAAATTGCTGTCCTGCACTTGTGACTCTGGTCTCTGAAGACTGATTAAACAGTAACTTAGGTTTTCTATTAAGGGAGTCCCATTTGGCTTGGAAGCTTAACTATAATGGCTGATGCTGCATAGAATGGGTTGGAAGGGACCTTTAGAGACCATCTAGTCCAACCCCCATGTACACATCCAATAACCATATATTTGAGGACAAGTGTAATGGTCTTTTAGAGTGGCTGGTAGTGTCATGCTTAGTGACCCTTCTCTTTGGGGTCAGTTTCTCAAAACATTATACTATGTCCAAGTAAAACTCAGATTTCACTTTCTTTTTTTTCCCTCAGGTATAGCTGCTCTGATTTTTAAGTTCCCACAATAGTTAAGACTTTGGAATGTGGCAAAACTGTGTAACAGAATGCCTATGCTGGGAGCTTCTAAATGGCCTAGGATAGCTCTGTCACTGAGGCTGGCAGGCCTGCCACCCTTCTGTAAAAAATTCTTACTCTTTGAAGCAGGGTGGCCACACAAACTTCTTTTGGATTTAGCACTGGCCTGTGCTAACTTTCAGACTGTGCCTGGGTATCTTCCCTGGAGAACAACAGATTTTGGCAGTAGACTCAAACAGCAGTATAGCAGTATAAATGACTGGGCTGTAGGTCTGGGGAACTCCCTGGCACTGTGCAATTCAGCCAGAGTGGTAGGGGTTGGAAGGGACCCCTAGAGATCATCTAGTCCAACCCCCCTGCCAGAGCAGGATCACCTAGAGTAGATCACACAGGAACAAGTCCAGGTGGCTTTTGAAAGTCGTCAGGGAAGGAGACTCCACCACCTCCCTGGGCAGCCTGTTCAGTGCTGTCACCCTCACAGGGAAGGATAAATGTTTGTGTTGTGCAGTAGAAGGGGTATAGCAAGCAAAAAAACCTGAGAAGTTTCTTACTCTACTTGAACATCTCGCTTGATTTCTGTAGTCCTTACCCTGCTCGTAACACTTGCTATGTGCCCTCTTTGCTGCTAGATCTACACTGAAGCATTCTAGTTAGGAATAGCTAACTTCCATGAGAATGAACGTGGCATCTGGAGAAGGAGCAAAACTGTGAAGTAAGCAAAACTTTGGTTTTTTTCAGTTGAACAAGCCCAAACCACCTGATATCAACTGTACAGATCAAATGGGGAACACACCATTGCATTGCGCAGCATACCGTGCCCATAAGCACTGTGCATTGAAACTTCTAAAAAATGGAGCAGATCCTAAAATAAGAAACAAAAATGGTGAGTACCAAATAAAGCATTAAGAGGAGACGGAAATTTAACTGTTCCTATAAGCTGTTACTTACCCCTCATTGTTCAGAGACAAAGCTTGTAAACACTAAGATTTTATCGCTAATAAAGGAAGCCCAACACTGACTAAATTGCAAGAGTTAAGAACTGTACTAAAATACTTACTATATATGCTTTTATTTTCTAAGTTTGCCCATTTCTAGAGAATCTACTTGCTGTCCATGAAATGTGCCTGCCTTTTTTGTTTTCTTGATGCTAAACACTGTGGGTAACAAAGTGGTAAGATTGAAGACAAAGTGACTCTTCAGAGAGAGGTTTCTAATGAAAGCAAAGCCGGGAAAACTTTACACATGTTTTATGCAAGCTGTGTACTTGTCATCTGATAAAAGATCATGTATCTTGATATTTGTGAATGTCCCAAACTGTTTAACTGAAGATCTAAAACCAAAAATAAGTAAGAGCAAAGGCCTCTCTATGGCTAGTAGAACTCTGAAGGATAGTTCAATGCACTAAAATGCAGAACCTTTTGAGGCTTCTGCCCCTGAGGAGCTTTTATTTTCCAATTCCAAGTAAGCCTAGATGCCTGTGGGACAAAACTTTAATGGGCAGACAGTGTCAGGGTGATTTTTTTCTAAGTTATCTAGGTTTATTTGCATCAAATTCTCATGCTGCTTGGTTATTAAACAGATCAGACACCCCTTGATCTAGCCCAAGGTGCAGAAATGAAGGTGATACTGGGAGGAAAAACTGGAAAGGTAGGAACTTTTGTGTCCATTTAAAAATCCAAGACTGTCTAGTTGAAGCTATTCCTACATGAGTGTTAATTTCTGTGCAGGTAATCAACAAACCCCTGAGACGATATGAAGGTCTCCTGTGGAAGGTACATCTTACTTCCTTCTCTAAAATAGTTTATAAGATCAAAAAGCTTGTCAGGATGTCCTTTTCTGTACTTAAGTCTTGAGAGGTGATGAATGAGGGAACTCTTAAATAATTTTGTTAAAGGACTTGACTTTAGTATATGGATAAATTTTGGATGGGGTGGCTGGGTGGAGCAGTTACCAGATTCATGGCACTCTGATCTTTAACCTCAGTCCCTAAAACGTTCATTTCTTGTAATTTTTTTGTGGCAAAGCTTCACTTTTGGTAAGGTTTTGTTCCTTGTCTTGGTGGGAAAAATGTGGGGTTTTGGGGGTTTTATTTGTTGAAATGTTTTTCTTCCTGAATAGATGTCTTAAACTTTAATGAACTGTGGCTAATATTTTGCCACAAATTCACCACATTCTGGAAATTCTAGAACTTAGTGGGTATATGCCAGTTAAATGGTTGTTTAAAGCTTGTTTTTCTCTGATACTCAAGTGGATCTCTTTCCCCTTGTTTAAAAAAGTTTTCCAGTCTACATGAATGTTTAATTTTCATGTTCTTTAATGAAATCTTTGAGGTGTTCTTCAGCATAGGTTTTCCTGTATATTTACTCATAATTGTAATATCAGGAACTAGTTCTAAACATACATATCTTGGGTATAAAAGTATCTTAAAGGTCTCTTCCAAGCAGAATAATTCTAGGATTCTAGAACCAGAACTATGTACTAAAGCGTGTGGAAGCTATAATGTTGCAGTTGAATATGTGTGTTGTGTTTTGTCATTTGATTTTTATAAAGTAGAATTATGTGGTGATCAACAACCTCTGTAATAGCAGGTTCAACAAACTTCTGTCTTTGGGTATTCCCAAAAAAGAAAATAGCGCTGTAATTGTAAAGTATTCTCAGGTTCCTGTCATCACCAAGACAAGCCTAAAATGTTTTCCTAATGCCTGCTGGTTTTATGGAATGGTTTTCAAGCTATCAAACTTACTGGGAATGGTCACTCCTCAGCTGCTAACCTTACCTAGCCTTTTTTTT
>NW_010227304.1:0-657 GCF_000690775.1 Eurypyga helias
GGCCCCGGGCTTCTTCCCTCCGTGTTTTCCTAGAGCGGGAGGAGGAAGGTTTGGATATCGCACGCCCTACGTACAGGCTCACAAAAGGATGTTTGTGAAGGGAGAGCCAGCGCCGGCCGGCAGAGCTTTTTCTGGAGCAAGAAGCGGATAAACATCGGAGCGTGTGTTTGGGATTATTTGTCTGTGCCCTCCCCGCAGGACGCAGACTTCTCATGGGGAGCCTCTTCCTTTCTCTGCTTCACGTGCGCTTCTGCAGGGGACCCGTGGGACCCGAGCAGGGGGACAACTGCCTTCATCCCTGTGATGGGGGGTGGTACCCCACCGAAACCTCCAGCAGCACTCGCTGCATCCGGCTTGGCCGTAAAACACGCTCTGGTGTTCCTGAAGTGACAGCACCACGTTGTCACTGACCTGGGGGGGGCTGAGCCTGCGCGGGAGCGTGTGTGCGGCCACGGCGTCGCTTCCGGAGGCGACTCCCTCCCTTCGTCGGCGTCCCTCGGTGTTCAGGAACGTTACCGTCACGGGGGTGATGCTGGACGAACGCTGTGCTTCGCTGCATCGTGCCCGCTGCAAACGCTCGTCCGGGGGCTGCTGGTTCCTTGGACAAACGAAAGGGTGGGAGCGGCTGAAACCCTCTGCCGAAGCAAGGCGTTGCGT